>NC_143524.1:49702693-50002693 GCF_031878675.1 Megascapheus bottae
TAGCCCAAACCCTAACCCTAACCCTAACCATAACCTTAAAAAAAAAAGATAATTACAGTGAATTCCAAATCCTCCACCAATGTACATTGTGTGTTAAAATATCTTCCACTGGGCCGGGAGCATACCCTAGTTAAAGAGTGTTGCCCTAGCATGCACAGAGCCCTGGGTTTAATTCCTCAGTACCACATACCCAGAATAAACAGGAAGATACACTGTTGCTCAAGTGGCAGAGCAATAGCCTTGAGCAAAACGTGTCCAAGGACAGTGCCCAGGCCCTGAGTTCAAGCCCCAGGACTGGTAATATAATATATATATATATATATATATGTATATATCTTCCACTTGTTATATCTGTCCTGTCTTTATCCAGCTACAATTTTACAATTTGGGGATTGTAAAGGAAGATACTGAAATTGTTTTTGTAGAACAAGCAGATCTTTGGAACTGAAAACCTTGCATTCTGGTTGCTCAGACCTGGTGGCATACACCAAGTAATTCTAGCTACTTAAGAGATAGGGATTCTAACTTCATAGATTAACTTCTGAAAAAAGTTAATGAAATGTGAGCCTATAATCCTAGTTATGCAGAAAATATAGTGTAGATCATAGTCCAGGGCTTCTTAATAGGGTGGGAGGAGTGGAGAGGAGGGAAGGAGAGACCAAAAATTCTATAAAATAAGTAAACCCTGAAAGGATTCAAAATGTAGTTCAAGTTGTAAAGTACATGCATAAGGCCCTGAGTTCAAATCTCAGTAAATTAAAAGAAAAATAAATAAAACACCCATGTACAGTTAAATTGAACATATATTCCTTATAGAAAGTAGTATCAAACTTCTTTGAACTTCGGGGTTTTAGCCATAGAATGAGAACAATATGCATCTCAATCATCAGTGTGATGAACATTTATAAAATTTTAACACCTCATCTATCTACAGAATAAAAACACATTTTCTATTTTCAATAACATTCATCAGCTAAGTGTGATCAAAAATTGAAAACAATTTTTTGAAATTTTTACATCCATAAAATATATTAAGATTTTGAGGTCCTATAAATAATCCTTGTCTATTTCATGAGCTCAGGTTTTTTGACTAATGTCAGTTTAGGTATATGTTCGAAAAACAAAATCTTTATAAATCATTTCTACAAAACAATGCATAAGGATTATGGAAACACTCTCCTAGGGCCATATGAAAGTTTCCCAACCAGTATTGCTTCATATTCTATAACCCTCCCTCTGCAAAGAAAGAAATATCTACAGTGCCTGAGCACTGTCCTTGGGCTTTCTCAAGGCTAGAAGTCTACCACTTAAGCCTTAGCACCACTTCTGGCTTTTTCTATGTATGAGATGCCAAGGAATCGAATCTGGGTCTTCCTGCATGCTAGGCAAGCAGTCTACCACCAGGCCAGACTCCCGGCCCCCTTTTTTTGCTTTTTTAGTTGAGTATATTGTCAAAGTGATGTACAAATTGCTTAGAGTTGTATATGTAAGGTAATGAGTCCATTTCTTCTTGAAGATTGTTATCCCCTCCCATGTTTTTCTTCCATTTCCCCCCCTCTCTTATCCCCTCCCCAAGCTGTAAGGTTAATTTCCAATAGTGACTTGTGAATATCACAGTTGCACTGGTTTTCTCTTTGTCCTTTGTCTCACGTTTGCTGTTCCCTTTCCTTTTCCAAATTCTCATAAATGTTACCCTTAACTTCTTAAGTAAAGGTCAGATAAGAATAGTTGTACATTGACTAAAAGAAATGAATGCTGGGATATGGAAAGGAGAGGTTTAACTATGTGATTTTGTTCTTAATGTACTATGTGAAGTTTTTTTCTTTTCTCTTTTTTTTCCCCTTTGGTTAATCTCTTGTGGTTACTGTATCTGACTTTGCTACTTGGTGTAATATATATATATATATGTATATATATATATATATTTTGAAGTAGGGAAGAGTTGAAAACAAAATGATTGGAAGGGGTGAGGGAGGGAAATGGGGACAAAAGCAGAAGGGGCAGCAATGTTTGGGAACTAATGCACCCACTACGTGACGAATATGATTGTAACCTCTCTATATATTATTCGGACAATAAAATACAATTTAAAAAGAGCAAGTAAGAATGTGATATTTAATGATGAACAACTTAGTAAACCAAAAAGCCCCTATGATAAACAAGAGATAATGAAAAGAACAAATAGTATATGAACCAAGGATGATATACATTAGTAAATGTATTAAATGGCATGCAAGTGTTTACAAATACAAAAGTGTTTACAAATCAAAAGTAGATCTTAAATAATGTAATTCTTTAGGAAGCCCAATTCAAATTTCAGCGAAACAAAACAGCAGAAAGCAGGGTACTCAAAAGGGGCAGGGTGTGGCCAAGGAGAAGAGAGAGAAAACACAAACGAAATTCCAGTGTGTATCCTATAATATTCAGAAGATGGAATGGGTAGGAGAGGAATTGGTGAGAATTTTGAAAAGAATAATTTTGATCAACAGACATAAATTGCTTTGTTTAATGGCAACTATATTGTACAGCTACCTAAAAATAATAATTAAAAATGAGGAACCATTAAACTTCTCTCAATAATAATCCCCAACATAAATGACCTCAAATGTCTAAATAATAATTCAAAATGAATTCATGGATTGAAATAAAGACAATATTTTATTGTCTGTAAGAAACGTATATCACTAGCAAAGACATATGCAGAATGTAAGGATGCAGAACAGTACAAATGAATTCAAAAGCAAGTAGCAAAATTATACAAATATCTAAAAAGATTTCAAGCCAAAATTATTAAGGGAGGAAATAGAAGATATATATGTATACACATATATCTGTATATATACACATGTATGTACTACTATACATGCACTACATATACCATATATTATATGCATATATGTATATATGTGCTACATAAATCACTATGTATTAATAAGTAAAACAATCTATTAAGTATCTATAATTTTTATAAATATACTGAATATTGCAAAAAATAAAACAACATAGCTTGGCATATACAGATTTGTGTAGATTAAATATAAACATATTATTCCTGATGAGAGATGTTATTTGCATGCAAATGGATGAATCAGACTTAGAAAACTATTGCATGTGGAATTTGGATTGTAAAACAAAAGAAATAAAAGGAGAAGAGGAATACATTTTGAAAACCACTGATCTTTCTTTGACCTTCTTTTTGTCTTTCTTGTATATCTGTGTGTCTATGTATCTGTGTGCCTGTCTGTCTCTTTTTTGCTTTCTTTCTCTCTCTTCTTGCCTCCTTTTTAGCCACTGTATTTAATAACCAAATACAGACTGCAGATGGTAAAATAAAAATGCAGGATTTATATCTTGATTCTACTACTTAAGCACAGTTTACCCAACTATCCATGATTTTGATGTTTTTAAAATTTTAAGCTGTCAACCTCCCTCAGGTAGTCATGTTGTCTTTTATAATTATTTTTCCATGTGGGAATTAAACTGGGCTTCTGTTAAGCAGGGATGTGACCACTTCAACTATGCCATGAGAGTTTATAAATAAGCAATTTATTCGATAACCACCAGAAGAGTTTAATAGTCACTTGGTGTTCAATATGTTTTGTCTTTTCCTCTCTTATAGGAAATTATTTGTAGTTTAAAGAATTGTGGTCAAAAATACCAAAGAAATAAAATCCTCTGATTACAGAAAAAGTAAAAAGCAGCACATTTCTTTTTGCATTTCCTGAATGGAAAGTGGTATTGGTATTTTTTAAACTAATTTAAAATCATTAAGTCGTTGTAAAGAGATTGCTATTCAGCATATCCACTTGTAAGTATGTTCATCTTGATCCATGCCACTTTCATAATTCTCACCTTCCCTCTCAACTCAAACATTCCCCTCAATTTCCCTAGTTTCATAGTATATGCATCAAACATTAAAACTGCATTTTCCCCTGCTACACTTCCAGGTGTGTGTGTGTGTGTGTGTGTGTGTGTGTGTGTGTGTGTGTGTGTGTGTGTGTCTACGTGTGCCAGTGCTGGGGCTTGAACTCAGAGCCTGGGAGCTGCCATCCCTTAGCTTTTTCATTCTTTTCTTTTCCAAGTCAGTACTTAACACTATACCACTATACCATTGGAAACACCTGTAGTTCCAGCTTTTTCCAGTTTAATTGAACCAGGATCTCTTGGGTTTTTCTGCCTGAGTTGGTTTTGAATGGTCATCCTCAGATCTCAGACGCCTGAGTTACGATTAGAGAAGGAGCCACTAATGCCCAGCTTGTAGTAGTACTTTTAAGCCCTCCTAGAGACTGGCCTGTGCTTACTCTTAGAGACTCAGAGACACCTTAGAAAGAGCTCCTTCCTCAAACAACTCACAGCCATTAAGAATCATGCATGTATTAAACTTTACCATTTAGCAAAGCAAGTTATGAATATAATGCATCTCGATCTGTAACATTTCCTTCCGCATTTCACCACTCTTTTCCACCGATCCACCTCTTCCCTTGTTTTTCTCATTTCTGTGGCATCTAAAATGTATTCTCACCCCTATTCTACTCATTTCCTCCCTTCTTCCTTCTACCCACCCCCTCCTGTTCATTTTGTTAGGCTTTGAATTTGTCTTTCTAAAGAATTAGATGATTTGGGGTGGATGAATGTTAAAAGGGATGGCACTGATTAAAAGCATGGTATTCATGAACTACTCTGTTGAACAACAATTTTTTGTACAACTACTTAAAGAAAACTATATATCCAGTCCTGGGGCTTGAACCGAGGGCCTGAGCACTGTCCTTGAACACTTTTGCTCAAGGGCAGTGCCTTTTCTGAGTATGTGGTACCAGGGAATCGACCCTAGGGCTTCGTGCATGCTAGACAAGCACTCTACTACTAGGCTATGTTCCCGTCCCACAAAAAGTATATATTTTAAAAGAGATTCAGGCATACGTGAATAAATATTCCTAAAAAATAAGGTACCAAAATAGAATTAAGGACAATGTAGCACTGTCATTTGAAATTACCCTTGGATGCAGAGTACCCATTAATATTCCTAAGCAATCTGTTGCTACTGGGTATTTGGATTGTAAATGAATTTAGACCAAATACTTTACCCCATTTAGCATCACTTGTAAATTCAGTTTGTATGAGAAAAGCATTTTCAGACCAAAGGGGATGAATAAATTCCATTAACTCCTAATAGTAGCTCTATTCAAAAAACAGGGAAGGTCTGTGATAAGAAAGGTAGTCATTGTTTTTCAAGTTTAGTTTTTTTCTTATTTTGCCAAGAATTTCCCAGTATTGAGATCAACTTCATTTTTTTTTCATTTTGAATTTATATACATGAAGAGACCATGGAAGTTATAAAAATAATGTCTTCAATAATACATGCTCATTCAGACAAACAGAGTTCACTCTGTAGAATATATATGAGCGCATTTCTTCAAGCCCACAGCTATGACTCATTTATTACTCAGCTGGAGCAAGAATGATCATTTCTATCAACACTCACTTCGACAATTCTCAAACTGTTACCTTGTCTGCTACTTAGAATACCAGTCATGTATTAGAAAATATTCTTTCTCCTCTACCTCACCTTTATTTCCTTTTCACTCTAATTTCTGTCCTGACTCAGTAGTAATTTTCTGGGCAATAATAGCAGAATGATCTTGTTTGGGAAAAGAAATGAAGTCCATTAACAGTCTGAATGTTGTCACTTATTTATACCTACTATCAAGTATTCTCAATCAACTTTCCTTTGATGTGACAGAATAATTCCAAAGGATTTTAGTAACACTGAGATTGTAAATTGAACTTTTATACTGATACAGTATAATAGAACAAATCTTCCTTGAGCCTTCTATTCTACCATAAGTATGTTATGCAGTCAATAGAAAAAAAGGTAAGAAAACATTGCAAAAATAGCTTGAAACATTAATAATTGTACTTCCTAATTGCAGAGTATCATTTTATGGCATTATCATTTTGTGATAATACAGAAATCTTAAGTATTATGAATCACATAATAAAAATTTGACACTAAGTCAGTTGGTTTTAAATTAACTACAATTAATGCCTGGGGTGAAAACTTAAACACACACACACACACACACACACACACACACACACACATACACAAGCAGAGAATGGTGATAAATATGTCTAAGCTCTGACTTTAGAAAGACATTATTCAATGATTATAATAATTAGAAACATGATATTCTAAAAACTTAAGCATATAATTCTTCTGGAATGGCCATTTTATGTATCACTGACACTGGATTATTACTGTTATTATGAAGCAAAGGGAAGAGCACATTTTCTCTTGTGTGATAAGTCATGTTCTGAATAAGAAATACTAGAACCTGGAAGGTTTATTTTCTTTAGTACTGAGAATATTCTTTTTCTTCATGGTTCTTTCTTAATCAATTTTATGAAATGTGTACAGAAACCTCAAAAATCTGGAGCTGGTAGTTTATGCCTGTAATGCTTGCTAGTCAGGAGGCTGATCTGAGGACTATGTTTAAATATGAGTCTGGTCAGAAAAGACCATGAGACTCTAATCTCCAATTAAATACCAAAAAGCCAGACATGGTGCCTTCTCAAGTGGTAGAAGCTAGTCATGAGTACAGACAGACCCCAGAACCAGCAAAAAAAATGATAAATTGAAAGTCACATATTTTTGCTACTTTATGATGCCTAGTTTTGCTTCATATATTCATCTTTTGGAACAGAGAGAAAAGAAATATCTTTATGATTAACATAAATAGTTGTTTGAAATCTGAGTTCCTAACAAAACGTGGATTTCCTAAAATAGATTTTTATATGGCCATTGGAAAACACAAGCTTCTAAAGAGTCTTTGTCAACAGAGAGTTTATTTTTATTTCTTTTATTTTGGGTCTTTCGTAAAGTCTATGTCCTGTATAAATTATTCCTAAGATGGTCTCATGAGGAAAAAAAACTAGTAGAAGCAGAATTTATGGAACCAAAATTTCTTAAGGGTTATTTTCCCCATTGTACTTGGCATTTTTAAATGAACAAGTAAGTGATACATTGTTTTCTCATACTGGATAAAATGAAGGAGAGGCAAGGGTATTTCCTAAAGCACCGGTACCAGGGCTCAGCTGATGATATCCCTGTCATAAATGCCTAATGTGCAACAGGTAGGCCCCTAAAAGCAGAACTTATTCTCCATTCAATTATAATATAGTGTATTATAATTCCCTTTATAATGTTGTAAAATATTGTAGTGCCCCAGTTTATACTTCTGCTTGAACTGGGAAGACTTCCTGGGCATTATATGAAGATATTCTACTGTTCCTTAGTATCACAGGTTGGTCTAGGTCAGAGTTCCTTATATTCCCTCCAATTCTTCACCTAGTTCTGAGAATATAGATAATCTATTCCTACCAGAAGTTCTGGAAATCTACTAGTTCTCTGTTCATCCTCCCTTCTTCCAATCATGATTATTTTGAGTGCAAAAATTCCTTATTTTGTACTTATACCAGTATATAAATTCTACAATTTATCTCCCACTGACAACCCATCTAATCATTTTGAAATTACTCTTCTAGTGATATAAGAACACTTTTCAGAAGTCTGTTCTTTTTTTTATATTCTTTCCCAATATCTGATCATTTAATATTTTTTCCAACCTATCCCAACAAATTTACAAGGAAGTCCATGAACTGCTAATCATTCTTCCATTATGGAGGGCATGCTGTCAAACAAAATGCATTTCCACAAATGAGAAAATGCTGTGCATTTATCTTTCTCAAAATATTGTATATGTGAGCACACTTAAGTACACCTGTAACTCCAGCACTTATGTGGGTAAAGTGGTGAGATTTCAAGGTCACCAATTACAGGTAAGAATATTTATGATCATATAAAGGACTATATAAAAAGAAACAAAGACTTGGGGACCAATGAGAAATTACAGCAGTGATAATTAAAGGGTTTATAAACTGAAACAATAGAATAACTGACAAGGTTATGCTTAGTCCTAGTTTCTTATGGTCAACTTTGTATACACAGGTTCAGGTTCTTCTTTTGTTCATGAATTCATATACGTTTAATGTCAGTTTATATTTTACCATACACTTGTGGTTTGTTCTGTCTAGAAACCTATACAAAAATATCAAATTCTTGGAAGCAGATGTTCCAGTTTTTGTACTTGTATATCCCTGTTTCCTTTACTAGCTAGCATAGCTGCTTAATAAATAAATGATAAAAGAATAGGCCTAAGTATAAGGACAAATGAATAGATGGAGGATGGTGGTAAGAGGACTGAGGCTGTTTTCATGCACTATCTGGACAATTTGGCTGAAAAGTTCCATAAATTAAAGTTTGTTTAATAAAGACATGTACACACACAAAGAAAGGCAACTCTCCCAGGCTTATGGTTCTGTTTTCATTCCTTAATGTAGCAATATTGACACTTCTCAGCTCCAGTTCTTGGTAATAAATAATCTCACAAAGCATATGAGATCATAAATGGAAGCCTTCTTTTGGAGAAAAAGAAGGAGTCACAATTCAGCTTTAGTTCTAATTATATCTCTCTGGGGAAATTCATTTTTCCTCTTATTACATTCTTCTCTTCTTTAAGTCAGAGGAATAATTTTCATTGTGTTGGGAAGACTTTATATTTTAAAGCATTCCTTGTAATTGTTTAACATCAAAGACTGTTTTAATTTTTACACAGTTTGTGGAGTCTTTCACATTTAACTTTATTTATCCTTTTTAATTAAAAATAGAATTATTTTGTTGAGTGATGACTTTGTACAGCTACTTAAAGATAATAATAAACAATGATAAGATTCATTGGTAAGTTGGTCTTATAGTAATTAATATACTAGACCTCAGGAACAGAGACTGAGTCCTACAGATAAGCTGAATTTTTCTGTTGCTTTCATTCATTCTCATACTACTCTAAGGGTTTGGGGAATAGAATACCCATTATATGCCATAGAAAACAAAGGTATTTACTTCGAATGTATCCATGACGGCAAGCCCTATGGTTTCCATAAAACCACCTACAGAATATTGAAGGCAATATTCAGCTAAGGAAACAAAGATTCTGCTGAGAAGGAAAGGAGAGCCATTAGAGGGGCTAAATGTTCACTGAAAATATCACAAAGTGCTAAATCCTACAAATCAGCAGAGTATTAGTTTCAATTGGGTGGAGCCTGACTTGGTTATTGTTCATGCTTGCTGTAATCACAGGAAGGCAAAATGCATGGGCAGCTTGAGTAGCTATCATTAGGAAACGTGACGTGGCTACCAATTGGGTCTTTTCACAAAGTCATCAATAATTATGCCCTATGTTCCTGGTGATTAGGATAGCCAAGACTCCTTCAGAGCTACTGTGACAGAGGTTTGCATTTTAATGGGAGAAGAGGAATAGTTTAAATTGCATAGTATTTGATGTTATAGATTTTTGCTCTTTCATTTGTGGGGCCTGAACTCAGGGCCTAGGCGCTCTCCCTAAGCTCTTTGTTCAAAACTAGTGCTTGGGCTGGGAGTTTGGCCTAGTGGTAGAGTGCTTGTCCAGCATGCACTGAGTCCTGACTGATTCCTTGGTACCATGTACATAGAAAAAAACTGGAAATGTTGCTGTGGCTCAAGTGGTGGAGTGCTGGCCTTGAGCACTGAGAGGCTCAGGGACTGAATCCAGGCCCTGAGTTCAAGCCCTAGGACTAGCAAAAAAGAAAACAAACAACAATAAAAACATAGTGCTCTACAATAGAGAAACAGCTCCACTTCTGGTTTTTGAGTTGTTTATTGGAGATAAGAGTCTCATGGGACTTTTCTGCTTGCACTGTCTTTGAAGCAGGGCTTCATATCTCAGCCTCCTGAGTAGCTAGGATTGTAGGCATGAGCCACCAGTGCCCAGCTAGATTTTTAAATGAAATAAGACACTAATCCTGAAGAAAAAAGTATTCACCCTTCTTTTCTTTCTGTCTGTCTTTCTTTCTTTTTTCCCCTTTAAATCCTCAGTGATTCTTTTTTTTTTTTTTTTTGCCAGTCCTGGGCTTTGGCTCAGGGCCTGAGCACTGTCCTTGGACTTTCTCAAGGCTAGAGCTCTACCACTTGAGCCTCAGCACCACTTCCGGCTTTTTTCTATGTATGTGGTACCAAGGAATCGAACCCGGGTCTTTGTGCATGCTAAGCAAGCACTTTAACCACTAGGCCGAACTCCCAGCCCATCAGTGATTCTTTTTCTTCAAGGATTCTCTCTTTGATTCAACAAGTTGGTCGAGGCATTCCCTTACCAAAAGCAGCAAATAAGAATTCAATTGCTTTAAGCACAGGTGCATGCTCTCCTGTTTGTTGGCCGGCATCTTTGGTCCCCACAGACAAGGTGGAGCATTCCATTGTGGGCCTGGCCAAAGATATCACCTTGGGCCCCAGGACACCATAACCAATTTTTAATTTTTGCTTCCTTGTTAAGTGCTATATGAGCCTACCCCCAAATGTAGTCCCTGGCACAACCTGGGGGTTCTGTGTCCTTTGCTGTTCTTCAATAAAGTTCTCACCTGTTTAAAAACAAGAGTTGCTTTGTTTGCCCCATTCACTTGAACTTGCCTCATGGTTCTTACTCACTGACTCTTGAATGATAAGAATTGATAACTTGGCCGGGAGTTTGGCCTAGTGGTTAAAGTGCTTGCCTAGCACGTATGAAGACCCGGGTTCGATTCTTTGGTACCACATATAGGAAAAAAAAAAAGCCGGAAGTGATGCTGAGGCTCAAGTGGTAGAGCTCTAGCCTTGAGAAAGTCCAAGGACAGTGCTCAGGCCCTGAGCTCAAGCCCAGGACTGGCAAAAAAAAAAAAAAAAAAAAAAAAGAATTGATAACTAAGGTCATTAACAACCTGAAATCTTGTAAGTTGTCCCCTCTTAGCCTCTCATCTACTTGACCTATTTTCTATAAAAGCTTAATCAGCACCTCTATTCAGATTGTGACAGAGCTTACTCTTCTGTTTGTTAAATCTCTTTTTTTCTTTGTTTTGCTTTTTGTTTTGTTATATACATATACTGATGAACTTAAATGAATCATGGGCTAAACAATGCCATTTGTCTCCAGAGGAAGCAGAACTTTTAACTGATAATATCAACACAGAGAAGATGGGTTTAGGAATATACATTGTCTTAAGGATAATCAATAGTTTTCAAGCCAGAAAAATAATTGAAATCCTGGTATTAGCTAAACTAAAGATATATATGTATTGTATATATACATATATATATATGCACATACACTTATGTTTTATGTATGTAATATATCAATAAAGACAGCTTTAAAAAGGCAGACCAATGGGCCAGGAGTTTGGCCTAATGGTACAGTGCTTGCCTAGCATGCACGAAGACCCGGTTCAATTCCTCGGTATCACCTACATAGAAAAGGCCGGGTTCTGTGGCTCAAGTGGTAGAACACCAACCTTGAGGAAAGCCCAAGGACAGTGATCAGGCCCTGAGTACAGTCGCCAGGACTGGCAAAAAAAAAAAGGGGAGACAGCAAAACAGTGTTAACAGTATATATTTGAACAGTGTAAAAGTAGTGGGTTGAATCTGGATCATGGGAATGTTGTCTCCATGAATTTTCATTCTCTTCTTCGCTATTTCACAAAATTCTTCCTGAACAGGTTTGGAAAAAATATTCTGAAGTTTGAGAATACTGATTTAATCTGCTTCTCTAGAATGAGAATCTTATTAAGATTCATGTAAAAATAAGCCTTCATCATGAAAAATAATTCTCCACTTCTTTGAGATAACATCTTAACTTAAAGCTTAAAAGACAACCCTGGGTGCAGAAGTTTTTGATTCTACATCTTGTGCTCCAAGTCACTAGCTCAATGGAGAATTACCATTTGCATTGTAGGTGGCAGGTCAAAGAATCATTGGAATAGTGTGACAGGAGATTTGGAAATGATGGAAATGAAACAGTAGAAATAGCTGTCAACCTGTTATGACTCCCAGCCAATGAGCTAGTTAGGATACAGATCCATAGATATGAATAGCTAAAGGCTATTTATGAGTCATATTGCAACTTAATTAAATACGATGTTGGAAATTGCATTTTCATGTAATCTAAGGAAGATCTGATTTTGTGGTGGTTGTTGTTGTCATTGTTGTTATTTGCTTTTGATTTTTTTCCAGTCTTGGGCTTGAGCTGAGGGCCTGAGCACTGTCCTTGGACTTTCTCAAGGCTGTTAGTGTTTTAGTTTGTTTGTTTGTTTGTTCTGTTTTTTGTTTTCTTTTTAAATATGAAGAATTTTTGTCAATGAAATTCACTATCAATATCAACTTAATATGGTATGTAGATAGCAGAACCATGTTAGGTGTTCAATACACAGTTTTATGCAATTAATTTGGAATCTTTTCTTTCCTTTATGAGTGTATATGTGTATAATTTTAAATCATATTATAACTTTCCTTTCTGTTCTTTCTCTGTGGTAAAGGCAGATGGTGAAGGCTGGGTTTTGTTTTTTTGTTTTTTGTTTTTTGGTTTTGCCAGTCCTGCGCTTGGGCTCAGGGCCTGAGCACTGTCCTTGGACTTACTCAAGGCTTAGCACTCTACCACTTGAGCCTCAGCACCACTTCCAGCTTTTTTTCTATGTATGTGGTACCAAGGAATTGAACCCGAGTCTTCGTGCATGCTAGGCAAGCACTCTACCACTAGGCCAAACTCCCGGCCCTGAAGGCTGGTTTTGATTTGAGAAGATCTAGGATTGAATCTATTTTCTAAATACATACCTCATCATATTTTATTTTCTTTTGTCAGGAAAATGCGAGCAATATTATCTAGGATTCTGGAAGATCCAATTAGCAAAGACCTGGTATTAAGCAGACTCCCTGGTTACTAGAAAATAGGGAGTAATACACATTTGGGTTTGAAGTATACCTGAATACCACTTCACTTGCTATCAGCATCATCTGTACTCTTCTTTATTTCTGTCATTAACTTCAATGAGATATATTCTACATATAAGAATATTAGCAAGATTTTAAATGAGTAATTTAATATTTTCGTGGTAACTGGGAATACTTTCCTCTCTCAAGTCTGACTATGATGAGTTTGACAGTGAAATTCATATTACGTATTAACTATATCTGACTTTGTTTCTTCTATATCTCCATATTTTGAGCATTGAATCAAAGTCTAAACAACAATAAGCATTTAAATTTCAGCACTCTATTTCAGAGAAAATTTTACTGTGACTTTTTTCTTCTCTTCTCTTTTTTTCTTTTATATTAATGTATAGAGGGGTTACAGTTATATTCACCAGATAGAAAGTTCATTACATCTCACCCCTTTTTATGTTTTCATTCCCTTTCCCTCCTTCCAACCCCTCCCCTCATTTTCACCCTCCTATTTCAAATAAACAAATAAATATATATATATATATATATAATAGCAGGTAACAAAGTCAGATACTGTAACAATATGAGATTAACCAAAGGGCAACAGAAGAGAAGAGAAAAAAAAACAACCTAGTACATTAAGAACAACAGTCACTCATAATTAAGCTCTTGTTTCCATGTTCTGGAGGTCCATTAATTTGGCCTCATTCTATATGGCCATATGTATCTGGGGTTTGAAGTGTTGTAATCCTCTGCTAGGTGAGTCCTAAGTTTGTACTAATTATTACAAATGAGGGAAACCATTGAACCAATTTTCCTTTGGGTCTGGCTTACTTCACTTAATATGACTTTTTTCCAAATCTTTCCATTTCCTTACAAATGGGATGATGTCATTCTTTCTGATGGCAGCATAGAATTCTATTGTTTATAAATACCACATCTTATTGATCCAATCATCTAATGAGGGGTATCTGAGTTGGTTCCATATCTTTGCTATGTTAAATAGTGTTGGATTCTTCTATGTCACCCTGAACCAGGATGAACTCCAAATGGATCAAAGACCCGAAAGAAAAAGCAGACACCGTAAAAACTTTACAAGAAAGAATGGGAACTAGGCCTCTTTGGGACAGGTGGAAACTTTCTTAATAAGGATCCAGAAACATAACAAATTAAAGTTTGGACAAATGGGATTGTATTAAATTGCAGAGTTTCTGATGGCAAAGGACATAGAGTGTGCAAAACCAAGGAAATCTTTCTGGCACTAGAAAACTGTGTGTATCTCTGACATAAAACCCTTGGTGCTTTATTGTTCCTCTGCCTTTCTAGGCATCAGCCATCACCTACATGTAACAGATAACACTGGAAATATGGCTCAGACACTTCTCTGAGTTACATGAAGTCTACTTCCAATTGGTTCATAAGAATTACTTTTATCAAATTCCTTCTAATCACCAAACATGAGAAATAAATTAGTTCATTTTTTTGCCAGTCCTGGGACTTGAACACAGGGCCTGAGTGTTGTCCATGGGCTTTCTCAATGCTAGAGCTCTACCACTTGAGCGCCAGCACCACTTTCAACCTTTTCTATGTATGTGGTACTGAGGAATTGAACCTGGGTCTTCATGCATGCAAGGCAAGCACTTTATCACTAGGCCAAATTACTAAACATAGTTCATGTTTTCTATTTTAAATTTTAATTCAGGAACATTTTAGCTGTTGTGCATAGAAAAAAAAAGAAACAAAACAAAACAAAAACAAAAACAAAACTAAAAAACCTCAAATCCTTACACCACAAAAAGACAAGTATCTTTCAGTTAATATTTTTAGCAATGTAAATACTAAAATTTCCTTCTCTTCAAGTGTGTATGGTAATACTAACTCTAGATCTTGCAGGCTAAACCCTTTTTTTGTTGTTGATGGTGGTGTTGTGGAGGGGGAGGGGGCTTGAACTCTGGGCTCTATCACTGAGCTCTTCAGCTCAAATATAGTACTCTTCCACTTTGAGCCACAGTGCCACTGGCAGGAGGTAAATGTCTCACAGACTTTCCTGCCCACACTGGCTTTGAACCATGATCCTCAGATGTCAGCCTCCTAAGTAGCAAGTTTAGGTGTGAGCCACCAGTGCCTGGGAGGAAATGCTAGGTTTTAGTTTTACTTAAGTTGTTGTGCAAAGGGAATTTAATTCAAGAAGTGAGGTTATGGGTACAATGCATCTTGATGAATATCATCCCTTCCACCATTCTCTCCATCTTACCCCATCCTATTGTGAGTTCTGTGGTTCAATTTGCACAGTGTTCACTGAATAGTACAACTGCCTTTGACCTATGCTTCCTCCCTCCATTGTGTGAAACCTCAGGTATTTTGTCTATCCCTTGAATGTGAGATAATATATCATTTCACCAATGGCTCTCAAATTAGTAGTTACTCGAGAATTTTTCTGCTGTTTTTTCCCATTGTTTATTAAACATAATCCACAAATTATGAAATTATTTTAAGCATATGATTTGTGGTGTGTATTTGTGTGTGTGTGTGTATGTGTATGTGTATGTGTATGTGTGTATATGCTGTCTCAAAAGCTATTTCAAATATGCTGGGTATGTACGGAGCTGAACAATAGTATCAGAGACACAAGGATTTGGGAGAGCTCACGTGGAAGTTCAGACAAGGGAAAATTATCCAGGACAAGATGCAGAACCAACCCAAATCTGAGTGCATAGTGTAATGAACTCAATGTTATCAGTATTTCAGGAGTGGACCACTGGATCTCCAAAGCAACACAGAAGAAGAGAAAAGACACAACCATATTTTGTGTTTCCTGAGCTAGAGTTATAGTACTGTGCTGCCTTTATGAGCCTTTTGTACAGCTGATTCAAAAGAAAAAAGTAAGCTTGAAAAGAGCACTAAAGAACACCATGAGAAACCTATAATTTTCTAAATATTCAAATCTTCTAAGTTGTTGATGGCAGCTGGTCGAGCAGTTTTTTTTTCTATTCTCCAATTTAAGAAGGAAATGCTGCCAACATTCTCTCGCCAACCGAATGACCAACTAGGATGTTTTTCCTTGCAGCAGAGGATGAGTGAGGGGTTAAAGAGAGAAAGAGAGCATCCTACCATCTGACAATGAAGGCAGAGTCATTTGTTAATCCAGAGTCTCTCTTGGCTCCATTTCTATTTAGGAAGAAATCATAAATATTGTACACTTACCACCAATCTATCACATGCAAAGCATTGGGCAGAGAAATTAGAACCAAAGTAGAAGTGAGAAAGGACCTCTTCCAAAAAGGAATTTTATAATCTGTTAAAAGATAGAGCCATATGAACAGGTGGAGGCACACACTAAAGGGATGTGTGGATGATTCCAGCCTCTTTTTGATGTTGATATTGGGGTTTAAATTCAGAGCTGTGACACAACCCCTGAGCTTTTTCACCTACTTAGCTCTACCACTGGAGCAACAGCTTCATTTCTGGAGTCTTAGTGGTTAAGATTAAAAACCACATAGGCATATCCTGTCCAGTGTGACTTCAAACTGTGATCATCAGGATTCAGCCTCCCAAATAGCTACAATTACATGTATGAGTTATGGGTATGCTTTCTTTAACTGAAAGTAACTATTTATCATGTCTCCACTCTGTCTCAGGCAATATTACGTTTTCATTTATTTTGTGAAAGAAGGTATTACTATCTTCATTTCTAAGATGAGCAAATTAAGTCTAAGAGGCTGAAAATTGCCTAAGATTACAAAGGAAGAAAGTGGTAAATATAGGATATTATCTAGTTTTATTTGACTGTAATTGTGTTCTGCATAGGATGTCATGTGGTGATAATTGGAAGAAATACATTGTGAAATTTTACATGGGAATACAGGGTTCACTTAAATTCAAAAGATGTAATGAGATATAAAGGAGAGAGAAGGAAAGAAAAGGAAAGGGGAAGGAATAAAAGAAAATAAAAAGGAGAGGAAAAAATCAGAATAAGCAGCAAGGTCAAAGAAAGAAGAAAAATAAAATGGTAGATATAATAATGCTCACGTAAGTTAAACATCCTTTTTAGGATAACCCTGTCTGTACAGTTGAGATGGGCCTGATATTTATTTTAGGAGGTTCAAATGGACCCAAATTAGAGATATTGCTGCCTTAGTTTTCTGTGTTTTTACTATTATTATTACTATTAGTAGTAGTATCTTTGTGTGTGGGGGGGGGGTCATGGGACATGAACTCAGCCTGGGCACTGTCCTTGAGTTCCTCAGCTCAAGGCTACTGTGCCCTACCCTTGAGTCAATTCCCACTTCCTGTTTTCTAGACATTGATTGGAGATAAGAGTCTCAGGTCCTTTTGTACCCCGGCTGGCTTTCAAGTTTGATTCTCAGATCTCAGCCTCCTGAGTAGCTAGGTTTAGAGGTGTGAGCCACAGCTCCTGGATTTATTAGTAGTATCTGTAGTGATACAAAGAAGTTTGAATTTAACATGTCAGCTTCTTAGTATCATCTTTTTATCATTCTCCCACACAACCATCCCACCTCCATTCATGGTCTCATGTTACCTCATTCTATTTTCATATTGGGTAATATGAGTCTATTTTCCCACCATTCCTCTCTCCATTCATTTGCCTGCTTCCCTTTAATTCCATCTTCCTCCGATTCAGCTTCCTGGTATTGATTCTGTCGACCTATCAGTTAATTGTTAAACATGTTGTGAATTCACTCTTGCATATGCCATACATTAGCTACTTTCATTTTATTGATAGGCATGTGGTCATACATATGTTTTGACTGCCTGAATTACAGATGTGTGCCACCACTTCTGGAGGAAATGGCACACTGGCTTTCAACTCATAATCTATTTAATAGTTTTTCTCAGCTACCAGAGGGAAAAAAGAAGGAAAAGATAGCTTTGTCAAAATTCTTAAAAGGGAACTGAAACAATGCTTAGTTTTATTAAAAGAAATTGTTCCTAGTGGTCAAGTAAAGAGGTGAGTGGTCTGGACACCAGTGCCTCAATCCTGTAATCCTAACTACTCAAGAGGTTGAGATCTGAGGATCCTAATTCAAATCCAGCCATAGCAGGGAAGTCTGTGAAACTCTCATCTCCAATAAATTACTCAGAAGCACTAGAAGTGGTGCGGTGGTTCAAGTGGCAGAGTGCTTCTCTTAAGCATATAGAAACTCAGAAACAGTGCCCAGGGCCTGAGTTCAAAATCCAGATCCAGGTGAAAAAAAGACAAAAAGAAAAGTAAAAACAAAAACAAAAAGAAACAAAAAAACTTATATTTTTAGTTGAGATTTGCTTAAGAGACGTAGATATACAAAAGAATACACAACAAGATAAGTAATGAGACTTTATTTTTGCAAAGATAAAAACACACAGCCCTAATAAAATATGAATAAATATGTCCTAAATATATGATATTCTATCCACTCAACCTGTATAACTATATTCATCCTGAATACGTCAATACACAATCTGTGACTGTCAGTGAGACTAACCAAACACCATTTGTATATAGAGTGGCTCAAAGAACTGGGATTTCAACAAGTTCTATTTTACACAAGTAGATGTGTGAAAGAATATTTTTCATTTGTTTTGGGAAGTTGAAGTGGTTTTAGGTCCCTGCACAATGCTTACACATAAAGGCAGCATTATGATGGTGTATTTCTTTGAGTACAATTTGCAAAATCCAAGTGGATAAAACTAATTAGGTCTTTCTGCAAATCTTTATGCAATGTATCCCTCCAGTATTATAATGCTAAAAGATTATATAAACACACATATATATATGCATTTTTGTATAAACATGTATGTATATATATATATATTGAAAGAGAGAGAACAAACTGAAAAACAAGAAAAACTGATAGTTTTAAGCAAATGGGGGAAATGAGAGAAGAGAAAAGTACTAAAACCAACATTCAACAGAGAAAATTTGGCACATAGAGCATGTTCCAAAAACAATGGAAATTATGGGCACAGGAGCTAGCCAATACAAGTAAATAATTTAGCTGTATTATCACATCTTGTGTCCACTAAAAATAAAAAAATTACTATCTCTTTATTTTTTTTTGTTTTTGTTTTTTTAATTTTTTTATTGTAATTAGTAAAAGGGTTACATGATATTTGCCAGATAGAAGGTGCATTAATTCACATACATTGATACCCTTTCACATGTCTTGGTACCCATTTCCCTCCCCCCCCACATGCCCCACCCGTCTTGGTTTTCCCCCCTTCCCTATCAAATTTCAAATATCCAAATACAAATAAATTCAATATATCAGATAACAAAGTGAGATACTATACCAATATGAGATAACCAAGGGACAGCAAAGGAGAAGAGAGACAACATAGTACATTAAGGACAACAATCATTCATTATATGGCTTTTGTTTCAATATCCTGGAGGTCCTTTCAATTAGCTTCACATTATATGGCTCTCTTTATTTTTTTGACCATAGTTTTCTTTGGGTAATTGTCTTCAATATTCTTAAATAAAGGAATTGAGCTACTAGTAGCCTAATGGTAAAGAAAACCACTGTAGATAAGCAGGAAGAAATTAAACTTGGAGCTCCAGGTTCTTAATTCAACACAAAAGAAAAAAACCTCAGACAATAAAAACAGTGCGGATATATATGTAATCATAGAAGGCTCTAATAACGGTATAATGGTCTCCTGTGCTACTATTACTTAAAAATTCAAAAAAGAATCTCAGTCCTGTCCTATCTAAGTCCAGGCCAACTAAGTGAATCAAAGTCAGAATCTATAATTAACAAAACCCTCAAGTGACTCCTACACATACTGAACTTGAGAACTCCTGCTCTATGTTTAAGCTCATAGATGTCAACAGTGAGCCATCATTTTTTAAAATATTTTTTATTGTGATTAATAGAAGGATTACATTATATTCACCAGATAGAAGGTGCAAAACTTCACAAACATTGATACCCTTTCTCATGACATGGTCCCCGTTTCTCTCCCCCCCTCCCCCCCTTATCTTGGTTTCCCCCCTTCCCTATCCAATTTCAAAAAACCAATTAAGCACATATAAAATATATCAGATAACAAGGTGAAATATTGTAACAATATGAGATAACCAAGAGATGGCAAAAGACATGAGAGATAACATAGTACACTAAGGACAACAGTCACTCATTATATGGCTTTTGTTTCCTTATCCTGGAGGTCCTTCCATTTAGTGTCATACTATTTGGCCTTATGTCTCTCAGTTTTGTTCTATTGTAAATCTCTGCTGGGAGAGCCCAAGGTTTCTACTGATTATGACAAATGAGGGAGACTATTTGGCCTATGTTCCTTTGAGACTGTCTTACTTCACTTAATATGAATTTTTCTAAGTCTTTCCATTTCCTTACAAATGGGGCAATGTAGTTCTTTCTGGCAGCAGCATAGAATTCCATTGTGTACAAATACCACAGCTTGTCGATCCACTCATCAACTGAGGGACATCTGGTTTGGTTCCAATCTTTGCTATGGTAAATAGTGCTGCAATGAACATATTTTCTTAATTCTAAGAACAAGGCCTAATGAGGAAAAACCAAATTTTACAAATCACCTATAACATGCATAGTTCAGAATAGGGGACTCATCGGTCTTACTTTAAACCATTCTATTTTTTTTATTATGTTTAACATTTATGTCTTTCTTCTGTTTTGTTGTTGCTGTTTGGCTTTGTTTTAATTTTATTGCTAGGGTGACGTATAGAGGAGTTACAGTTACACTCATAAGGATGTAAGTATATTACTTCTTAAAAATTGTTACCATTTCCCATGTTTTCCTCCTATTTTCCCTCCCCCCAACTCCTCCCAACTTTTAAAGTTATTTCCAACATATTGTCTTGTGACTATTGCTGTGACATGGGTTCACCCTTTGTCTTTTACAGAGCCTCATATCTAAAATATACCTACAGCTCAAAAAATTAAGTCCCCCAAAAACAAATCTTCAAAGAAACAACCATCCCATTAAATGGTGGAATGGCCTATAGACACATGAAGAAATGCTGGGCATCTCTGGCCATAAAAGAAATGCAAATCAAAATACTTCTTTGTTTTTATATTCAACTACCACTTGTTTGATAGACTTGAAAATTTGTAAAGGAAGTAAACAAAATACATCTCATTTTAAGGCCATTCTCTTCCATTCCACACTGCTACAGTGTGAGCTCTGTTTTTCATATCAATTATTGTACTATTTCATAAATAATTATACTTTCATTGTGTTACAATTTCTTTAATATTATAAACTGCATTTTGTATATTATACCAATGATAACTCTCTTCTTGCTCATCAAAAATAGGTAATAATATTTTATGATTATTAGTCTAGATGGTATACTACTGCTTCAGCTCATTTCTTATTTCAAACAAAGCAGCACCAGTTTTTAGATGCCCCAGAGGTAAGTAACATTCTTGTTCAGATCTTGAATTCAATAAAATTTCAAAACTCTATCTTGGAAAGTATAATGTTCATAGAACATTCTGGATTTGTTGTTAAAATGACACTATAATAAAAAATAATCTCCAATCATTTTAATATCTGTAAAGAAATTTCCCATTATTGAACTCTTGCTGTCTGGCCATTCCACAAATACTTTAAAACTATCCTCTGTGGTTGTGGCTCTTTAGCAATAAGAATGAACAAAATTAGACAAAATGTGCTGCCATTAAGTAAATTGAAATATCAATTTTTTGCCACAAACTCATATTAAGTGATTATATCCCCATTTCCTCTTCCGTGGCCATTGTCTAATACTAATCAGAGGAAAAATGTCCGTAGAGCTGAGCTTTGGCCAATGACTTTGTAGAGCTAAAGTTGAAAACATCACAGGGATGATTCCTAATCTTGATATTTAGGGGAAAAAAAGTCTTTAATTTCCCAGAGAGTTAATTGACAAGGTATGTGTAACATTTTTTACATAACTTCTTAGCAAACTGAAATAGAACCTCTTTGTACTGCAGCATTCTAAATGAGGACCTGATGTTTAATGGCTGCCTTGAGATTTCTAAGTAATAAGTCATCATAGATAGATATGATAATTTGGCCTTCTTAGGATTTGAATCCCAACTCAAATATCCTCTAACTGCATGAAGTAAAAAAAATGCAACTGATGCCTCCAATTCTGTATTTCAAATGGATAAAGCTGAAATAACAGAACTTTCTTTGCTACTATAAAGATAAAAATGAAATAGGACACAGGGAGGCATGTGATGGTAATAGCTAGTCTGTTTGATTCCAAAACTAATTGACCATGTCCTAGCATGATCCATCATTAAGGATCATATTTTGATATTTATTTTCTTCTCTCTCCATAGAGAGATAGATCATTGAATGTTATATATGATAGATGTATTTGCGCATGTCTGTGTGTCCACATGTGTGTTATACAAACAGGTTTTCCTATAACTCAGAGGTCTATTTCCCTCTGAGAGATGGTTCTGTATAGTTTATTCACAATGTGTTACAATAGCAAAATTTCCCTTAGGGGATGGCATTCTTATAAAAATAAAAGTGAATCCTGGAAACATAATAAGGATATCTTAAAAATAAGAATGTAGCTCCTAAAATGATGGTCATGGTGAATATATAAGGATCACTACTGTTTATTGAATATCTACCCTGAAGTAAATATTTTATATGCATTTTCTGCAAAGTTTGGAAATGTCAACAAAAACAATGCTGTTTTTTTTTCAATTCTTTTACTATGTGAATTCAAATTCAGGTTTCTCAGATGCAATCCTTGTGTAATATACTGGTAGAGCAGAGACTAGAATGCATACGGAGAGACATTAGACAGAACAGACTCATTGTATTTCCTTAGAAGAAGTGTGATACTGAAAGAAATGAAAAGTTTAGAAAGAAAAGCACATCAGTGCATCTGAAGGTGTGTATAGAGGAGCTCTTTTGCTTTTGCCCAACACAGAGGAATAAAAATAAATTGTAGTCATTTTGCAATGTGGACACATTTGTAGTTAACTAGCACAAATTATTCAGCTGATCAAGTCCAAACTTGGTGATTGTGACTCAAATGCTCAATTCCTTAATTATTATTAGAAATACTGACCAAATGTGTCTCAAACCTTCTAGTTAAATCTATTTGCATTGATTCACTGTAGTATTCCATCAAGTCTTGGCTGTGGTGAATCTCCCTATCGCTTTACCCAAATTTTGTGTGGTACTGCTACTTTAAAAATAATATCATCTGCCATCTTGAAAACAAATCACTGTCAAATTGGGTTTTTAAAGCAGATTTAATGACATTTGGTTTGTGGATAACCTATCTAAAATACCAGTCTAGCTACTGGAAACATCCACACTTCTCTTTTTTATTTCCTCATATTTTTATTTTACTTTATTGTCTCCTTACTTTAATGAAGGTAAAAAGAAATGTGAGAAATGTGTGTAAGATCACAAATATTCCCACAAAAATGAAATGTGCATTGTACACCATTTCTACATACACTTTACAAAATAGTTGGAGAAAACCCAGCCCTTTCTCCAGAAGGTGATTCCACTTCTCAGTGGCAGAGAGACTACCTCCTAACTGGCATCTGCTACCAAAATAAGCCTATCATTTGTGGGTCTAAATTGGTTGCCAGTTTGCTTTTTTCACTGAAATTAAGTGTCACCGTATTGTGAGAAGAAATCTGTCAGAAGCCATCTGCAGACTCTGTCCCAATTACCAGGTGACAGGAAGTGCCTGGATAGCTGCAGCAACAGAAGACTCAAGCCCTCCCACATAGCTCCTCTTACTATGGCTTCTCTGAGAGCCCTCCCCCCCACCTCTCCAAAAAAGAAATTCTAAATCACCTGAACGCGTCAGGTGTACAGGACTTAAGCCCAATGTAGTTTGATGTCATTCTCTGTGATCTGCTCCTGCCCATTAGCCTAATGAGAGCAAATCAAATTAATTATTGACTAAAAAGATTTTGTGAAATGAAATTCATCGCTGATCAGATTAGATCATGGATGCCAGAACAATGTGAACAGCATAATGTACAAAACACTGTGTGAATATTTTAAAAACATGGATGTGGCTTTTAGGGAGGATTAGGCAAAGGCCTCTTAAAAATCTTCATCATCCTGTAACTGTTGGACGATGGTAGTCAGGGAGTGTTGCCAAACAGCTTTATAAGAGTTAATAGTTAATTGCCCTGGATGTAGTATTCAAGATAGTAAAATGAAACAAAAATAATGCCAGGTTTTTGGCAGGTATGGATCTAGACAGCATCAATAACCAGTCCTATAATATTTACTGAGTAGTTTTTTTTTTTTTTTTTACTCTCTGAGACTTAGAATCCTGATCTGGGTAATGAATGGGTAGAAATGCCTAATTTGAAAAATTATAGAAGAAATGTAGACTAAGCCAACTACATATATAGCAGGAGAAAATGAGGGCAGGGATAATAATATTGTACAGAAATGTGCTCATTGCCTTACATATGTAATTGTAACCATCGCCTGGACAATACAATTAAATGTAAGAAGTGAATAAATAACCTTGTTGAATTGCTTAGTATATAGAGGTTCCTTCTCAGCACATGGAACCCTACCTGGTAAACCCAGGTTCTAAGCTCTTAGGTCCTTCTGATCAGGTAGAGAAGGAATGAGTAGTGAATGTTCAGAGACCTCTAGCTTCTACCTTTCAGAAATTGTGTTCATATTATACATTCTTAGCTCGTTAACACATTTCACACAGAGAACTCCTACCATACAAATTATCAAGAAAGATATTGGTATATTGTTTTTTTGTTTTTTTTTTCCTGTCAGTCCTGGGCTTGAGCTCAGGGCATGAGCACTGTCGTTGGACTTTCTCAAGGCTAGAGCTTTGCCAGTTGAGCCTCAGCACCATTTCCAGCTTTTTTCTATGTATATGGTACCAAGGAATTGGATCCGGGTCTTCGTGCATGCTAGGCAAGCACTCTACCCCTAGGACAAACTCCTGGCCCTGTAGTTTTATTTTTAAACTTTAAACACTAACAATGTGTCATCATAAGGAAGGATGCCTTTGATTGTAATTTTGATCTTTTTTTACTGAGACTATGTAGATTTTTCAACTTTTATTGAAAGGTCAATAATTTAAATTAAGCAAACCACAACAACCTAAGAGTCTTATAATTTAAGTCATTTCTCATAACACTTTAATATTAACAATAAGTTTTTCTTTTTTCATATATTTTTATTGTAATTAATAGAAGGGTCACATGATCTTTGCCAGATAGATGGTGCATTAATTCCCATACATTGATACCCTTTGACATGTCTTGGTCCCCAGAATTTTGTCCTTTCCTGCACCATGGGATGTTAGAAAGCACATCCTTCAGTGCTGCCACCTCCTGCCTTGAAGGACATATAAGCTGCCACCACAATGTGCTAAATAGCAGGCAGATTATTACACTGACTAATCCTCTCCTTCAGATAAATAAGCTTTTCCCTTTCGCAAAGTAAGTCAGTGGCATGTTGACAATGAATACAGTATAGACTTTCAAGAAAATGGCTATTAAGTTAAAATCCAGTTGAGTCAGAGGAAAATATTTGGCAAAATTTAACATTTTTTTTCATGGTAAAAACTTTTGACAAGTTAGGCATAAGCATGCCATTTTCTTCCTTCGTATTTTTGTTATGAAATCAAAGATGGTATCTTCTCTTCCTGATATGTTAATTAATGTCAGAAAAGACTAGTGGTGGATCCATAGATACAGAGACAGACAATAGAGTATTATTTGCCCATAAAGAAGAATAAATTTATGTTATTTGTAGGGAAATGGATGATTTGTAAACCATTATATTAAGGGAAGTAAGACAGACTCAGAAAATTAAAGTTCATAATTTTCCCATATGATGTTAGACCGAAAAGACAAACATATAAATGCCTATAGCATCATTTTTATATGTTTCTATGCACAAATGACATGCATTTTAATTAAAAAAAAGAAGGTAAAATTTGGAAGCATGTACTGGCTGGGGTGTAAATCATAATTTTGCTACCCATAAGTTCTCATCTCTCAATTGCATAAATCTTTGTGTAGATCTCTGGCCTCTCCATTGTAGTGCTTCTTCATGGATGGGATGGCAACATCTTGTGCCTGGGTTGGGGAGGGGGACCAAGTGCAAAGGCAGGTATGTGTTTCATAGACTAAAAGGGTTGCAAAAATCTAAAAATATCAGAAAGTCAGACACAGAAGGGAACATAAGAAATGGTTGATTTGTGGGGGAGAAAGACACAAAGTTTCAAATAATTAAGGTGTGCCTCAGTCCCTCAGAAAATGACACAGTAACTAGCATGACTTTGAACTAGAGTCTAAGACTTCTCAAAGCTGGAAGACCCCCACATCCCATTAGAAGTCAGGCAGAACAAAGTGTTGGTTGATTGTTGAGCTATTTTACCTTGTAGAGTCATAACAGTTGTAGTTTGTCTGAGAGGTAAATTTCAGACATCAGTTTGATATGCAGGTTTGCATAAATCAAGTATTTAATGTCTCCTCTTTTCTTTAAGACCCAAGTATCAGTCTATGAATACATCACTTCTGGGTGACTGCTCCAGAAGGTGTCTACAGAAGGTCCAAATTTGCAGTTTGTTCTTACAGTTCTCTCAAACTTTTATTTTAAAAGTTGTTTTAAGAGTGTCAGGTTTTTGTGGTTTTATTTTCCACCAAGGGGCACATAGAATAACACATTTTTGAGAAATACATTGAAAAGAAAGTGTTGATTACTTTCAAATGACTGTCACTGAGTAGCCAGGAGAAGGCCCATTTCTGAAGGGATTGAGGATACATGGCCCATAAACACAGCATCCTGGCATATGAGAAAACAGCAGAAGCAAGGTAATTTGCTTGCTCCTGTAATGTAGGCTCTGACTTTCTCTGAAGAATACTTCATTCCATGGATACCTTCCCCAGAAGAAAAGTATGTCCTATCCTTATAAAGCGACAGGGAAATAAAAGGAAAAAAAAGAATGACACCAATAACTTTTAGCATGTTCTTTTCTTAATTTGTGATCATCTGGCCATACTCTTTTGTCTTCCAACTAATCTTCTACAATCCATTTCAAATGAATTATAAAAGTATACAGATTTTTAGGCTCTCATTTCTGAAGACTCCTGTCCAATATGAATTGTATTGAATAACTTTCTATTTTTCTCTGTTATCAATCTGTATTTTTTTTTTTGCCAGTCCTGGGGCTAGAGCTCAAGGCCTGGGCACTGTGGTTGAACAACTTTTACTCAAGCCTGGTGCTATGCCACTTGAGCCAGAGGTCCATTTCTGGCTTTTTCTGTGTATGTGGTTCCAGCGAATCAAAACCAGGGCTTCATGCATGCTAGGTGAGCACTCTACCATTAGGCCATGTTCCTGGCCCATGAGTCTGTCTTTTGATACAGGTTCAATTACTATCAACTTGATGAGATACAAGGAACACAGTATCACACTATCTCTTTCCTATCCTGCCAGAGGTTACATATATGCTATTTTTTCCATTTCAATTGTATTTTATTGTGGGGGTAATGTTTAGAGGGGTTATAGTTACATTCATCAGGTAGTGGGTACATTACTTCTTGAACATTGATACCTCTTCCCATGGTCTTTTTTTTTTCCAGTTTCCCTTCCCCCACCTTCTCACAATCATCTTGATTTTCCCTTACCCTTCCCTTCCCTGTTCATATATGCTATTTTTGACTTTTAGTCACAATTAATATTTGTATATGGCTAAAATACTGAAGTTCTTCACATATTTTAACCAAACTCACAAGTCCCAATATAACCCTGAATTTCCTGAGCCTTACTTGTTGATTTCATATTTTCCTTACATTTCTCTAAACTACCACTGGATATAAAATCTACCACAGGACCCTGATAAGACTCCATGCTATTATTATTGAATGATACCTTCACCATGTCAATTGTTAATACATTTCTTTGCATTTGCTCTCCCAGCTGAATCTAATATGTTCTTTCAGATGTTTTGACACTATAGATTTTGAAATTGTTCACGTCTCTTAGCCATGCTCACAGAAATACTTGCCTGTCAATGCTGCTATGAAAACTAGAAATAATTTTTGCCCAATCGTCAGAAGAGAGGAGATGCTTCATAGTAATAGGACAATCATTTGTAAAATACAAAAAAGAAAAGAATATAAATTAGCATTCTTTTTTCTGGTATATATTAGGTAAAAATAATAGTCACTGCCCAACTAAAATAGAAAATTGAAACGTTCAGAAAATAAGGGAAAATAAATTTATTTTATAATACTGTGTATAGCTTGTATTTATACAGAGAAATATAATACAAAAGGAACATCTTCTACTTACCAAATAATGATACCAATCTAATATTGAATATGGTATTTTTGGGACCATACTCCAAAGGAACTTATCACATAACATTTTCTTAGAACCAGTTATATACATAATCCAGTACAAGTTTGGAGCCTTTTATGACTTGAATTGCTTCTAATCATTAGGAATAATTTTGGGACACATCATTTTCATGGTAATTTTGAACTTTCTGGGGAGCAGCATATCAGGTATGGGGGTATGCATGATAAATAAAACTATGTCCTTGACTTTGAGAGGATCATCAGTTAATAAAAGTTATAGAGCCAAAAGTATCTGCAGTAAGACTACATGGATGGAAAAATAGTGTAGCTAGAGGGAATATAAGGTAAGTTTCACAAAATAGTTACATCCTCAGGGAATATCCAAATTCAGAATACGAACTAGTCAAGTTTTGTAGGGAAGGAATTGGTTTGAAAAAAATGTATATAAGACAAAAATCACAGCCACATCCATCTTAAGACCTCAAGGCTGTTACTCTCTTTAAGGCTGAACTCCAGAGATGAGATAATCTGGGGAGTTTTGTCTTGCCCTGCTACATTTTAAAGCCTTCCTCAGGGTATGCTCCTGCTCCTCTTAAGTAAAGAAGAATTTAGTACAATAAGAAAGTATTTTTAAAGCAAACTATAATTCCACCAAACCCCTTATTCAATGAGGCACTTAGCATTTGAGTTCTTTAAAGAACATTTCTCTGTTCAGATTTAATAACATACACCTGACTATTAAGGCAATAACAATTATGGCCACTTAATAGGATTTTATTCTCCTATTTTATAGGTACGGCAATTTTTTTCAAATGCATAAGCTAAAAATGGGGAGTTAGTATAACAGTAATGGACTAAAATGAAAAACAAATATGATCATGACACATCGAAAACATCCCCATGGTGTTTGCCAGCAAAGATTTGTGCCCTAAAAGTTATCTACAAGATAGGATTCTTCATCACTATGTTGGCCATTTATTACATATAGTACTCTCGTGTGTACCAGGCATCATAAAGGGGGCAATGCTGGTTCCTGATTCAAGATTTTAGGGATGCAAAGAAGTTTAACATTCTATTATCTTTGCTTATCCCAGGTTTTGCACAGTGAGCAGAGTGATCATTTATAGTTGTTGAGTGGTGTGCAGGAACTTCTCAGAGTATGTGAGAACTAAGACAGATGACTTGGGTGGAGTTTGTCAGGTTACCATCTACGAAGAAGGTGTGGCAGGCCTTTGTCTGCCAACTTGTAACGGCATGGGAACACAGGATATTCAGATGCACAAGGTAGGAAATAAGAAGAATGAAAGTTCAGAGAATTAATTCTGAAACAAGGTAGAGGAAGAGAATCCGTGTTTTCAGGGTGTGAATCTGCAAAGCCAGAGATAGTGATGATTCTTCTCTTTAGAAAGATGATTCTTTGCAAATATCATATTGCAATGCCTTATGTTGATGACACCCTTAGCTTCAACTTGCCTTGTATATCATTTGCCAGCTAACTCCTTATAGCTGGCTCATTGCCAGGACTACACGTCTCATGAGTATAAAGGGGGAAATTTTCTCCCTCACCACTATACTTCTACTACCCAGAAGAGTACCTGGTTCATAATTGATACTCATTGAACCCTAATGATATGAATGAATAAAAAGAAAAAAGATTACTGATGTAATAAAATGTATATAGTGAATACTAACTCAGGAAAATGACTTACTATCTCTGCACATCCTTTTCAACAGTCAAATGAACTAAAATCACTTGAAACTGTGAGGGTGAAGTAGAATAATATATGTGCATGTCTTAATATAACAGCCTATCCTATAAAACATGCTTAATGTCCATTTCTCATATTCCTTCATTCTCTTACTCTTACACACAAATCTCCATATCCTTTCAACAACAAGGTTAAGAAGCAACCGAGAACTTGGAGTTTAGCCTACTGGTAGAGTGCTTGTCTAGCATGCATGAAGACCCGGGTTCAATTCCTTGGTACCACATACATATATAATTATATATGTGTATAATTGGTTATTTGAAATTGGGTAGGGAAGGGGGGAAATCAAGATGAGTGGGGGGAGAGGAAGAGGGAAATGGGGACCATGTCATGAGAAAGGGTATGAATGTTTGTGAGGTAATGCACCTGCTGAATATAATGTAACCCTTTATTAATTACAATTTAAAAAAAGCCATAATGGGTGCTGAGGCTCAAGTGGTAGAGCTCTAGCCTTGAGGAAATCCAAGGACAGTGCTCAGACCCTGAGCTCAAGCCCAAGACTGGTAAAAAATAAAGAAAGAAAGAAGCAACCGAGCAGCTTCTACAATCCACTCTGCAATTTGGAAAGTATCTTATACTTTCGATGCTTTTATCCTTTGCCAGTATTTACTGTCTCCTAAAATGTAAAAATAAAGATAAATTCACTATATATACCTTAAACTGTGAACTTCAAATCTTAGTATTCACATCTATATTTACAATATATTCAGATTTTATAACTATTACAAGTAGTCTCTAGTTGCCAAAACTATTCAACTCTTTGCTTATTTTTAGCAAGAACTACTTTTTCTTTCCTTGAATTCATGGTGAATTATATGTCGGGGATTCCCTCTGTCCTGAAAAAGTAGTAGTTTATTTTTTCATCCCTTTTTCTCCATCTATTTCCTTTAGGCATTTCTCCAGTTAGCATGAATTTTTTGTTTATCCTCTCAAAATTCTACATAAAAGCCAGGGGCCAGTGGCTCATACCATTTAACCCTAGATATTCAGGAAACAGAGATGTGGGGATTGCAATTCCAGTCCTGCCCAAGCAAAAGAGTTGGGACTCTTATAATTAATCACCAAAAAAACCCATGTGATCCATGTGGTAGATTCCCAGCCTATAATGAAAATGCAAGGGGGGGAGAGGGAGGAGGCTCAAAACCTACACACATGAAATACATGCAAACACACTCATAAAATAGTAATTCTGCACAGACATGGTTTTATAACTTTGTTATCATTTCAGTAGTCACTGACAACTAATCCTGGCCTTCTATAAAGACTAGTACCATCTATGGCTTCAAATAAGACAATTGTATGTGTTTATCTGTTTCTAAATTAGAATGGTTAAGGCAGATATCCTTATCGTTCACGTGTCTCAACTTGGTCTTTCACTTGCATCTATCAGAAATATTATTCATCTTATTCTTTGAAGTTTCACGCATTTAATTAATCCAAAGACCCATGAAATTTTTTCAACATGTCCTGAATTTAACTTAAATTCATATAGTAATGATTCCATATGCCTAGTCCAAAAACAATTGCCTGTTTCAAGCCATTTTCAGAAAATGACAACGCCTATTTTCACCCACTCCACTTTTTATCTTCTCTGGCTCACATTACAATCTATAATTCATATTCCCCAGTTGGGCCACTTTAATTATTCCTATTACAAAATAATAAAAAATAAAAATAAATTAAAAAAATCTAATAGAATTTAACCCTGAAGCAAAACCCTTGAAACATCTCCAGTTAACTCTGAAAAGCAGAGATTGGAAGCCTTGCTAGGTCCTGAATCCATTTCTCCTTCAACTATTTGAATCATACAGGACTCGTTGCCATTTCCATGTGATCACTCTCCTTGCTGACTTGGCTTCTGCTGTCTCTTCTGCCTGGAATGCTATCTGTCTTGCCTGCAACAGTTCCATCATTTATCACAGCTTCTTCACTTCCACCTTTTAGCTCAAGGTTGATCTGGTACCTTGAGTGATAGTTTTCACTATCCAAAGGAGAAAATAAGTTCTCTTTTCCAAACTCTGAAAAGATATTTTCCTTTCAAAATTGTCCAATATACTTATGCACAGAAGTAATTTAGAGTAACTGTGATCTTTCATTCAGTCTGTTATTTTAGGCTTCTACATTATTGTTGCCATTAGAGCAGGACCGTTGACTTTAGATGTAAGATTAGTGAGAAGGTTTATTACTCCAAATTAGATATTCTGATGAGATTCAAATTCTCCCATGTAATTATTGTCAGCAAGAAATGATCCACCACCATACATTTAATTGCAGTCTTATTTTGTTTTAAGGTGGGAGAAGTGAAAGGAAAGAATTCGACAGAGAGACTGATTCATTGAAGTAAGCCAGGTAAAATGCATTTAATGCTAAGGGGGATGTAAAGATTCATTCGTTTCTATTTATTTCTGTAACTTAAAGAGCTCAATTAAATATAATGGGTTAAGGTATTAAGAATCTGATCAGCAGTACTTACTCAGTGAGACACTGATTAAAGCTGAGGGAAAAGACAATTCTATTCATAGACCTGAGACAGGGAAATTCAGAAATGGTTTCCAAGTACATTACTGTTAGGTACCTCAATGTTCTTAGTGGGGAAAATACTAAAAATTGAAGAGCCATTCAATAGATTAGAGTAGGCAGTGACAATGCTACACATAAACATTGTGGCAGTGATATTTGCACAGGAAATGTCCCCATAGTCTCATATACCGGGGCCTATATCTCATATGTGCACTTAGGACACTATTTTGAGAAGTTATACAGATTTTTAGGTGACATCTAGACAGAAGAGGTCATAGGGAAAACAGTGGTTTTGGTTTCATAGGGGCCACTTGTGTCAGGTCTATGCCAGTCCCCCCTCTTGTTTTCTGAGTGGTCATGAGATGAGTAGCCTCTTGCTCACATGGCCAGAAGGTTCTGCCAAGCTCAGCAGGCCCCAGCAGCCATGGACTACATTTCTGGAACTTTGAGCCAAAGAAAGTTTTCTTCCTTTAAGTTGTTTGCGACAGGGATTTAGTCCTAACAATCGAAAAGTAAGTAGCACAGACAGCATCGTTCTTTCTGTTGCCAATTATACAGCTCATATGGGCTTGCTGAAGTATAGTATGTCTTGTTAAAAGAAAATGGCTCTAACATTTATTTCCTTTGTTTTCCCCAACACCATTGAGTTGTGTCATTTAAAATAATGTTAGGTGATACATTTCTTTGTTAGGATTAGTTTACATACACCATAGAGTTCATGCTTCTTTTATAGCAGAGTGTTAACCTTCACCTCCACAAAAGGATCTGAACACCTATGTCAATCTTCTTTTCTCTCAGAATCAAAATATATGGATGAACATATTTAATTAAGATGTCTACAAACTGTCAACATAGCATATTAACTCATAATTTCAAGCAATACATCTCTTCATTAGGATTAGTTTAACTAGGATGTCTATAAATTGACAAAATAGTGTATTGCAGAGAGCATTGAATATGAACTCTTGATCTCAAGTCTGAATTGTATCTCATTTTTTCCTTCTTTTATTCATGCAAGAAATGTGTTGTAAGCCAGCTATGGGACTTTAGCCAAGTTAATTAACCACAGTAAGATTCAGTTTTCTCTTTGTATAATATAGATATAATCAGTATTACTGTCTTGGCAGTGTTGTGAGGATAGAATAAAATTACTAAAGCAGAATGACTCGTGCCTTTTAAAATATGAGTATGCACACATTTTGAGGCTGAGGGAGGAGATTGCCATAGGTGTTAGATCCTCTCTCTGAGTTGAAGTTTCACACCCAGTTATCCAATAAGCATGAGCTACTTGATGTGTGTAAACAAGGCGCTCAGAGGTACACACATAATCTGGTTTTGGAATATAGTTTTTAGAGTCATGTAGCTTAAACCTCAGTTTACCCTGTTAAGCTTATAAGGTACGACAATAACATCACAAGGAACCCTCTTTAAACTCTGAGCCACTGTTTTCTTTGCACAAGAGGACAGCATTTAGCAGAAGGAAGGAAAAGTTTCTAGAATTGGTAAATTAACAAACTGATATACTTGACTCATGTTAAATAATAAATAAATAACTCAATAACTATTTCTTGTTGAATTTACCATAGAATTCCCAGTAGAGTTTTGGGATGGAAAGAGGCAAGAATCCTAACACACTTAGAAATGACCATCTGTGAAATATAATATAGTAAAAATTTACACCTAACCCACTTTCAAATGTATATTTGTATGAAGTATTTAAAATTGACCAGTGATATTCATAATTTTAAGCATTTTCAAGTGTAATCTTATTTAAAAAACTACATGGATGGATTTTTTTTCTAGCTCATTAGTATTAGGGTGTTAATAATGGGAAGGAAACATTGTTTAAACTGATCAATTCAGAGTAATAATATATCAATAAATGAATCTATCAAATTGATTTCTTTTTCTATACACGAAGCTGGGAATCTTATTTTTCTTTACTGCAAGTAAACTCAGTGTTAAATTGAATTTTTTTATTTAGTTTTATTATTAGGGTGAAGTACAGAGGGGTTAGAGTTACATACATGAGGCAGTAAGTACATTTCTTATTGGGCATTGTTACCCTCTTCCCCTATCCCCCCAAGATGTATAGTTGATTTGCAACATGTGGTCTTGTGTGTACTCTTAATCACAACAACCATGTTAACATTGACAAGATGTCCTATTGTATACTTGTTGTGGTTATTCAGTCATGGGGTTTAAACTCAGTCTGGGCACTGTCCCCTAGCTCTTCAACTCAAGGCTAGCACATTACCACTTGAGCCACAGTACATCTTCCACTTTTCTGGTGGTTAATTGGAGATAGAATCTCACAGACTTTCATGCCTGGGCTGGCTTTAACCTTCGATCCTCAGATCTCAGTCTCCTGATTAGCTAGGTTTACAGGTGTGAGCTACTGGTACCTAGCTGTGCTGTCAAGTGTCTTAAGTCTTACTGAGAATTATTGCTTTTAGAAATTGATTGACTCACTGGATATAATTGCGTGACACAGGACTTTAACCCGCATTTCTGAAAGTATAGTCCTTTATCACAATGTATCTACAATCATAAATAGTTAATAGAAAGCATCATGATCTAAAAGTACCTGATCCTGGATGTAGTGTCTTGGCAGGTAGTAGTTATTTTGAAGATTTTTAGAGTAGAATTTATCCATTTCCCCCCTGGAAAAATCACTTCACCGTTGTGTCTTCCTGAATTGAGTTGTAACTCTTGGGAAAATGGATTTGTCATCAGATCATTCTGGAATCTACCCTTGAAAGCAGCTGGCATACTTCCAGATTTGGAAGATGTGATCATTTCAAAACATACATTTTTACTTCATTTTTTTTTAATTTCTAAGGCATTTTTATGACTTTTGAGTAATTACACAAAGGAGTTGCCATTCACTAAAGTAGTTTAGGAATAAAGTGCATTTTGACCATCATACTTATACATATTCTCACTCCCCTCCCCATCCTCTCTTTTCATTACTTATCTTAATAATTAGGTTATATATTGGAATTCTTTGCAATTTAACACAACAGTTTATGTGTACAATACATCACGACTTGTGTTACCACTTCAACATTTTGTCTCTTTCAACACATCATTTTCCTTATTTTTTAATCAATTCTGTGACATATACAATGATTGTTACTTGCATTCTGCCCTCTCACTCCTTCATTTTTCAATCCAGCATCCCTTGGCCTCCCCCTTCTTTGGCAAGTACCCATTTCCTAAAACTTATTTCACTGTGCTTTGCATTAGTCTTTTAAAATAATTATACTATTTGTTCTCTCCATAGTCTATTATACTTCATTTAATTAATCTGTAATGCCTTGTTTACCACCCAATGTGTTTGCTTGTAGATTTCTAGGCACATTCTAGCTACCAGTGAAACCAGGCAAATTGTGTTTCTCTGGTTTACTCTGCTTACTATATTTTTCCCAAGGTTTTCCATTTCCTTACAAATAGTACCATATTATTCTTTCAGACAGATGAGTAGAATTTCATTGTGTATATAGTCCACATTTTCTTGATCCATCAGTCCACTGAGCGGTATCTAGGCTGATTCCATATCTTGACTATGGTAAATAATGCTGAAGTGAACTTGGTTGTGCCCAGCTTTATTTTGACCTTGTTTGTGCTCTACTGGATAAATGCCCAGGAGTGGGTCATAGGGTAACTCTATATTTAGTTTTGTGAGGAACTTCCCTACTGCTTTCCAAAGTGGTCAAATAAGCTTGCATTCCCACCAACAGTGTAATAGAGTTTGAAACTTTCTAAATAAAGATCCAGAATCACAAGAAATCAAAGAAAATTGTATAAAGTGGATTGCATCACATGTGTCTACATAGCAAAGAACATAGCTAAAAAACTAAATAGAAAGCCAGAGAATGTGAGAAGATTTTATCAGCTATACATTACACCAGGTTTTAAGATCCAAAATAGGCTTAGAACTAAAAAATTACCCCCCCAATAAACTCTCAAAGAAACAACAATCCAAGTAATAAATGGGCTTAATGCCTTAAAGAGAAACTTCTCAGAAGAAGTAAAAATGGACAAAGGACACCTAAAGAAGTGGTCAATATCTCTGAATACAATGGAAATACAAATCAAAGTAACACTGAGATGCCATCTCACCCCAGCTAGAAAACTAACAATAACAAGTGCTGACATGGAGGTGCCCAAAATATATTCTTTTAAAACACATTTCTCAAACTATTTAACACTGTATGCATTAAATAAAATGAAGTCCATGTACCTTGAATCTTGGCCATAAAAATGTTGGATTAAGAGAACATGGAAGAGCTGAGGCAGTTCTGTTTCTGACAGTGGCTGTCTTAAATTCACAGCCCCCTTTTCTCTTGCAATCTGCACTCCCGGATCCCAATCACTCTTTTTGGAAGGAAGCCCTTAAAAAGTTCATGTGGATAAAAAGAGCATTCCCCTACTACATTTCCCAGGCTATCTAAGCAAAGGAAATTGAAATAACATAGCTTGGACTGGACTTTAGAAGAGTTTCTAGGTGTTATCTGAATGTTATGAAATTATTTTGTTTAAAATTTACACACTTTTAAGTTTCAAACAACTTTCTTATCACACGTCACTCAGGCAAATACAATAGTTCTTGTTTATGGGACTACTATGCATTTACTGGACATATTACTGGTTATTAGTTTGATTATATAATTGTTTTAACATATTATTCTTACATAATTTTTGTTGCTGAATAAATTAAACTTGAAAAATAAATGCATTAATAGCATATTCTAGACAGGAATATTCACAGGTTAATAATATAATATTTTTCTCTCGTATTAACTTTCAAGCACAGAACTCAATAATAAAGAATACATTTTAAAGACCATAAACCTCTTTATTGATAAGGTTAGATAATTATGTGAATAGATGCAACTACTTACATAATAGCTCTGATCTGAATTACAAAATTGCTTTTTCAAAGAGTTTTATATATTTTAATGTCATTGAGATTTTTCCATTATTGAGGCTAACTGGGTGAAAAAGATACAAATGAGGCAGATTGAGGAGTGCTGGGAAGAAATATGCCATTTAAGGAGTCTTTTCATCCTTGATGCTGGAAAATCATTGAAAGTGTGCAAGTAAAAATATACCATGGGCCAGGCACCAGCGGCTCACGCCTGTAATCCTACCTACTCCTGAGGCTGAGATCTGAGGATCATGGTTCAATGCCAGTCCAGGCAGGAAAGTCTATAAGACTCATATCTCCAATTAACAACCAGAAAACCAGAAGTGGCACTGTACCTCAAGTGAAAGAACACTAGCTTTGAGCTGAAGAGTTCAGGGACAATGGCCAGGCCCAGAGTTCAAGCCCAACATCTGATCAAAAAGAAAAAAGAAAAAAGAAATGAAAAATCCCACTCATTCAAGTATCTGTCTCACATATCTCAGATGATAACTCAAAAGTTCCACATCATAGTTAATCCTCAATATTCCAGTTTATGGTACTTTTTCTCTTGGGATTTTCATCCAATGGGCTTTGTGACCCTTTAGAAATCATAAAGATCATTACAGAGAATATAGAAATTCTTGCTCCTGTACAGTGCAAACTATAACAATGGCATATAATACTATCTAAGTCAAAATCCCCTGTACATTTGTAAACTTGGAAAACAGGACCAGATATATCAAGAGAGCTTTGAGTAATCAAGAAATAGCCAAGATTAAGGTCTGGAAGATGAGATGAACAGGAAGATAAAAATAGTGACATCAAGAGTTTGGATCTTCCAGAAGTGGCTTTTGATAGGCCAAGAGCAGCTGCCCACAGAAAGAGGTGACAAGATGCAATAGGTAAAACTTGCAAGACATTTACAAATTTTCTTGGATTCTGGTAAACACAGGAAGAGTTTAGTGGATTCCCCCAAACTTTAAAGACTTCTGTCTTTACGGAAGAAAGCACACTAGGAGGCTGTGAAGCTTGAGGTCACTCAAGTGATAGATCCTTACATCATTTTCATGCTTCTCATCTCATTCAATTATAATCTCCCCAGGGGTAATAAGGCAAAATGATATTCTCAACACAGGGCTAATGAAGTATTCAGAAAGGAGTTTTAATGAAGTATTCAAAAAGGTATTCAAAAGTATTCTCCGAATGAGTGAATTTTCATTTAGAAGTTTAATTTCAATAAAATACCTCCCAAGATATCTTTAATATATCTCTCCTCTTTCCTCACTTTTTGTGAGAGAATGAATTGCTTCAGGAACAGCCACAGTTAAAGTTTACACATATTAATTACCAAACCAATTTTAGTGTAATCTCATTACTTGTATTTTTAAACAAATGGTGAGCCTTAGTCTGTTCTGGCAAAATTTAAATAGTGAGTATGGGATATGACTCAGTTAAAGTTCTCTCTATTAACAAAATCAATAGAATACAATAAGAGAATGGGTATGTGATGAAGACAGACAGCTAGATAGATTGATAGATAAGCTTATATATTAATGTGTGGGCTCAAGAGGGAGAGCTAATTGTACTTTTTTCTATATTTTTTCCTACTCGGGTCCTCAACAAATTAATTAACACTCATTCAGTTAGGGAAGACCATACCCTTTGCCACTTGCCGAGTGAAATGCTAACCTCTTCCAGAAACTCCCTTCCAGCCACATTCAGTAATAATATAGAAACCATTATGTAGACATCTGTGGCCTTTTCCAATTGACTATATTTAATTATCACCTGCAAATATACATAAGCTATGACAATAAGTAGACTAAGAATTGCGAATTAGGAATGGATTGTCCTAAGTTGATATCATGATCTACACTCACCTGAATGAACTTATTTGTCACAAAAATAGTCTCCTTTTTTCTGTCCTAAATATATCAGGATTTTATTGAAATGAACAACACTATCACTATTTCAATAAAACTACACGAGAGACGGTAACAATGACAGTAGCATCACCAACATAGTGATTCTACTATTTCCAATATTACTTTTACTGGGAACTTCCTAAATCCCTGACACTAATGCTAGATTTCATATTTTTTATTGCATTTAATATAAGGCAGTTAATGAGTCATGTTCTATTATTGCTCTTATTTGTAAATTTCGTGTAGCTTAAGGATATATATTTGATATAATTGAATTAAGTCACCCAGGAAACAATCTTTAGTGCAACCAAAACTTTGTCATGTAAGTTAAAAATGCAACATGGGAAATAAATCCAAAAGTCATGATAATAATTTCAAATATAATTCAAATAATTGTGATCACTTATTTTGTTCTTACAATACCAAAGGTGCCCTATCTACCAGATGAAATGTAAGGTGTAAGGTATTTTGTTAAAACAAATTTACAGGTATTTTTTTTAAATTCTTGATAATATTGGGGTTTATGCACAGGGCCTCAGGCATTCTAGTCATGTTTTCTGCCACTGAGACACATATACAACCCTTGTTTTGAATGGCTATTTTTTTATATAAGTACATGTGCGTGGGCACTGTCCTTGGGCTATCCTCAAGGCTAATGCTCTACCACTTGAGCCACAGCAACACAACTGGCTTTTCCTGTGTATGTTGAACAAACCCAGTAAAACCCAGGTCTTTGTGTATGCTAGGCAAGCACTTTACCACCAGGCCACGCTCCCAGCTCACGCCTTACTCTCTGTAACTAAGCTATATTTTTTCTTCAATGGCAGGCTTATTTCAAATCCCAATCTTCATTTTTGAAAGAAAGGACATAGCAGAGCCTTTTCCATAGATAGGTTATTCAACTGAGTATCAAGTTTTTCTCCTGGCTGCTAAGTCCTCACCGCTTCCCCAGTAATAACCACCACATTTCGAGCCTCACTAGTTTCCTTTGTAATGATATTCAATCACATGTGTCTTAACACTTTCATATTGGTAGACCTACTTCCTATACCTTACATAGTACTTTAGATATTTTTGTTAGCAATATTCCCAATTTCCAAACATCCTAAATAATATCAATATTCAGAAGGACTGAAAGTTCCTCCACTTATAAGAAATGTCTATTCTGAACACAATTAGGAAGCTGGGGCGGGAAATGTTAACTTATTGTGGCCCACTTGACTTGCAACCACAACGCTCTGGTTTCCAGGGGCAATATCACCAGAGTAAATAAACAAATAAATAAATAATAAGCAAATAAATAAACCCTAAAGGATGTTGCAAACAAGTGTTCCAATTAAATATGATTGAGGCTCATCCCTGTTATGGTTGTTTACTTTCTGTTATCTCATATTATCTCAATTTCATTTTGAGACATAATTAGCATACTATATAATTCACCACTTTAAGGTGTTCTGATAGGTTTGAGTAAATTCACAGAGCCATCATCAAAATCACTTTCAGAATATTTTCACTGTGACTGAAAGAAAAGACCTAGCTGTTAGCAATAATATGTTATCCCCATCTCTCCAAGGCAAACAAAAGAACAGTCCAGGGAAGGGACTATGACTATAAAGCTTCAATGTACACATACACAGTCTGGAATTGTAAGGTAGGATTGCTCATCTCAGGGGCATGTTTCCTTCTTCCCTAAGTGAGACAGAGTTTGTTATAGCCAGTTTTTGCTGTAAATCTGCTGTAGTGTATTGAGCTTTGACATTTAATAGGAGAAACTGCAATCCTAGCTTACTTAGCTGGGTGAAGCCAGTGTCAGTTTCTTATTCAACTAAAAAGAGTCGAATCACAGACTACCATGAAGACAATGAGAAATGTATGGCATATATGGAGAAGAGCTGGAGCTAGCAAATGATGTCTTCCTGCTTCACTAAAACAAAGTCCTGGGGGACTGGTAAGAAAATGGCTTAGGTGACTAATGTAAGATGAAGGTTCTTTACCTCATTCTCTTTCCTTGAACCTATCTTCACCTTTTCTCATAAATGTCCCCATTGTGAGCATCCGGCCTTGATCTAAGAAACTTGAAAACACTCTCATTTGGGTGAACTAGTTGCAGCTGCAAACCCAACAGCAGGAACAAGGTACTATATATGCCCAATGTTGATTAGCATCACCACAACTCATTATTCTGATCAGCCAGCAGCAATTTACAATCATCTTTAAGCGAGTGCACATCATTTTCATAATTGACTTGCAGGAGCTTTGACACAACAACTTGTTGTAGTTGTCAATCACTGTCAAATGATGGAGGAGGAAGAGGAGGCTCTTCTAAAGGGAAGAGTGAAGGCACAGCCCTGTGCAGAGTGATCTACGACTACATGAGCCTGCACATGGAATAGACTGGCCGGATGTGCTCTTTATCTTCCCTATATTGCTATTTCCCAGATCTTCAGAAAGAATCCTCTCTAAATGGAGAAAAGGTTTAGCAAAAGTGGAAAAAAAATCCATGCTGCTATTGCCTCATAAAAGAAACATGAACTTTGAGTAACATGACTGAAGTATATTCAGGGTTTTCCCGAAACTCTGATTTAAGTTTCTCTATTTACAAATTTCATCATTGCTAACTTTAGTGAGAATTTGTCTTGGAAGATCATTTTTTTCTAATTACTTATACATTGAAATCTGCTATATAGATAGTGCTTATCTCTTTTCTGAAATAAACAGTAACAATGATCATTAAAACTTGTGTAATTAGTAGAGTTATTTGAATAATTAAGAATTAACATATTTTCTGTTTTTTTGTATCCATAATATCTAGCAAAAGGCACATGAATGAAAATAAATAAATGGCCTTAGAAAATGCACTAAGTAAATAAAATTAAGAAAGAAAAAATAATATATAATTGGCATTAGGTAAATATTACTTCCCAAGTTTATTTTTAATTCACTTGGAAAAATAGCATTGACATCTTCAACCTTATAATATATCCATGTAACTTATAATGTTATAGAGTTGGAAACATGGAACAATATATGTAAAAGGAAAGGTTTTGATGAGTGAATTGGATTGGATTCCAGTTCTGCCACAAATTAGCTCTGGAAATCAAGTAATTGTTTATCTTTCCTAAATAAAGAAGCAGGACACTTGACTTGTGACGACTATGTCGCATAAGTTATGTGAAATGCAATTAGAGTTCTTTTTAAACTGTGGATGGCCAATAAACTGCTTTTTTTCCTGGTGATATTTATTGCAATCAAAAAAGAATATCTGGGTTTTTTGTTGTCCAAAAGGCAACATTTTACAAAGTCAAAACTAGATGAAAGCCAGGCACTGGTGATTCATGCCTGTAATCCTAACTACTTAGGAGGCTGATGCCTGAGGATTGTGGTTCAAAGCCAGCTCAGGCATTAACTTCATGAGACTTTATCTCCAATTAACCACCAGAAAACCAGAAGTGGTGCGGTAGCTCTAAGTGGTAAAGCACTAGCCTTGAGTTAAAGGGCTCAGGGACAGTACCCAGGCCCAGAGTAAAAGCCCCACAAATGAAACAAACAAGCAAACAGCAAAAACTAAGTGAAAGAAACAATAGTCAATAAACTATTCAATACATGGGTGTTTCCAGTGGTGTGATTAAAGGAAAATTTTTACTCAAGATTTTTTTTTTCAGTAGTGCTTTTGGCTAGGCCTGTAAAGGATGCATGCTACAGACTCAACTCCTGAGATACTTGCAGAACAGCTATGAAGATATAGTTCATGAAATAGCCAAGGAATGAAGCCTGGGTTTGGAGTGCTTTACATAGGCCGAAAACATTGAAAGGTGGCTTTACTTCCTGTCCAGTAAAATCTCTAGCCATGTTTCTCTAGAGATCCTACCAAGAGCAGACCAGGCTCTTTGTGATGACACCATACCAGACAGTGGCTGCATTATAACAGAAACCATCCTGTTTGGTTCTTCTCAATTACAATGAGTGGCAAATGCAGTATTTTACATGTAAGAAATCCTCAGTATCCATTGATGAATGTGCAACTAAAATAAGCTTTCTCATATTCAGAGCATCGTGTGTTTTTCACTTGCATATTCTGGCTTTACGCCTTGTGAACATCCTTTCTCACAGATTAAGTCACAGCTTTTATTCAATTTGTATGTCCTGATATCAAAAAAGTTCAGAAGAATGACTTCATGCCAGATTATGTCTCCTTTACATCCAGGTATAGCATTTCTGAGATACCCTGTGTAACTTGAACATGTATGTACAGTTACATAAACATATACCTTTGATGAAGATTATTTGAAATACTGGGAAATACTGGGATCTGTTGAATTACCGGGTCATGTAATCTAGGCCAAGAAAATTCACTTTGCTTTCAAAATTGATTGTCTTCCATTTTTATTTCATTTTTGTGGAACTCAAGAGTAGATCATTTCTACTCAGTATCAGATTTTATAGTACTTAATGTTCCTTTAAAATTCTTATCTTTTCTGTTCCATTATCTCTTTTTCTACTATTACCTCTCACAATTAACTAACTCTTTAATCAATTCCACATTTTAGTCACCTATAATATTGTGATATTTTTTCAGTTAAATAGTATGCATTTTCTTCTATAATTACTTAATTTAAAAGTGTTCATTAAAGTGGCTTATGGTAAGTGTTTATTAAAGAGGTGAAACCTTTCTCTATCTGATAAAAAAAAAAAAGAAAAAAGCGTATCCCTTCCTTTCATTGTTACCTTAGATTTTGTCATGCCCTACCTTTCTAAACCATAGATTATAAAATTCTCATACTTTTTATTTTCCCCATCCTCCTAGAGGTTCAGCTCAAAGCTACCACCCTACCTCTGGGCCTAGGCATTGTCCCTAAGCTCTACAGCTCAAGGCTACTGCCCTGCCCTTGAGCCAAGTCCCACTTCCCGTTTTCTAGAGGTTAATTGGAGATAAGAATCTCAGGTACTTTTGTGCCCAGTCTGGCTTTGAACCTTGATCCTCAGATCAAGATCCTGAGTAGCTTGGATTACAGGTGTGAGCCACCATGCCTGGCAATGCATATGCTTTTTTTTTTTTTTTTTTTTTTTTTTTTTTTTTTTTTTTTTGCCAGTTCTGGGCTTGAGCTCAGGGCCTGAGCACTGTCCTTGGACTTTCTCAAGGCTAGAGCTCTACCACTTGAGCCTTAGCACCACTTCCGGCTTTTTTCTATATGTGGTACCGAGGAATTGAACCCAGGTCTTCATGCGTGCTAGGCAAGCACTTTAACCACTAGGCCAAACTCCCGGCCCGCATATGCTTTTTATAAATTCATTTACACAGACAATTACTCAAATTTTACATTGAAAACAGAACTCTCCTGAGAACTCTGGGCCTCTACTTTGTTCCTACACAATAACTTCTAATAAAATAATGTCATTTGCTGAAAAATGAATGGAATAGATCAGCATGTGAAGGGAAATAAGCCAGAGAAGAAAACCATCTCATGTTCCCTCTCCTATTTGGAATCTATTCTTCAAACAAGAAGATAAAACAGTTTGTCCTTTAGTGTAGAAGGAGAGAATAAAAGGAGAGAGTGGCCAACACTTTATATATAAATATTATAGAATAAAGAAGCCTTTCAAAATTTCCTTAATGATGGGAGAAAGAGATAAAAAGAAAAACAGAGAGAATATATTTGATTCTAGTTAACTATATTTATGTATGGAAATAAAACAAAACATCTTTGTACACATAATCTATATGTTAATAAAATTTGTAGCTATCATTGTAAATCTGCTCAGCCAAACAGTATCAAAGATGGTTATGAGAAACTTGCTTTTTCCCTTCATATCTTATCTCCCATTACTTTGAGCTGGTTGATTTTGCCACTCAAATATTCGTATGTTAAATCTTAATCCTTGAGGGGGATATTATTATGATGTAAGTCTTTAAAGTGGGCATTTTGTGTCCTTTTAAGAGATTTCTTAGCTACCACAGGAGGTAACAGCTAAAAGATACTGTCAGGAAAGTAACAGCAGGGTATTGATAAATTCTACTAGCTAGATGTACTTTCAAGATTGAAAATCTGTAAGAAAAGAATGTTTGTTGTTTTAAGTCACCCACTTTGCTATGCTTTTCTTAAGCAGCCTGACCAAACTAGGACAAGTATTAACAGGCATCATCTTATCAACTCCATCATTTTTTCCTCTAGTTCAAGTTGTGTTCATTTATCTCTTATCAACTCCTTAATCCTCCTGTCTGTTTTTCACAAATTTTTTTTTCCGGAGTGAATATGAGTCCAATTCTTTCTTTCTTTCTTTCTTTCTTTCTTTCTTTCTTTCTTTCTTTCTCTTTCTCTTTCTTTCTTTCTTTCTTTCTTTCTCTCCTTTCTTTCTTTCTTTCTTCCTTCCTGCCTTCCTTCCTTCCTTTCTTCCTTTCTCTCTCTTTTTCTCCTTCTTTCTTTCTTTCTCTCCTTCCTTCCTTCCTTCCTTCCTTCCTTCCTTCCTTCCTTCCTTCCTTCCTTTTTTTCTGTCTTTCTTTCTTGCCAGTCCTGGGATTGAACTCAGGGCCTGAGCACTGCTTTGGGCTTTCTCAAGGCTAGAGCTCTAACACGTGAGCCTTAGCACCACTTTCTGCTTTTTTCTATATATGTGGTACCAAGGAATCAACCCCAGATCTTCGTGCATGCTAGGCAAGTACTCTACCACGAGGCCAAACTCCTGGCCCACATAGTATTTCTTTAGATAAACAAATTCCCTGATTGTTTTGCACGTAGACTGAGATGTTCAGTATGAGCAGTTAGTTCCTTCATGGTTTGGCTTTAACTCCCAATCCTCACTGTGATCAATCTGCCCTCTTACTCCACTAACCTGCTAAATACCAATAATCTGGTTATTATCATCTCCTCCATTCCATTCTACCTTTACAAGTATAACCTCCTTTAGGCATAGAATACTGAGAGACCTGTGACATCCTCACATTTATGCAGTTCTTCTTTACATGAAACATACTGTAGTTTAGGTTGCATATTTGCTCTATAATTAATTGACTCTTCCTACCTATATCTAAACTATGGACTATTTTCCCACACATTCATTTGGCTTAGAATTTTAAGCAGATAGATTACACTCATACTACAGTAAGTGATAGGGATTGTTTACATAAATATGTTCCATGGGTTCTATATTAAATATGATTTTTATTTTCTTGCAGTTTTGGGTTGCTATCACAAATTATTTTTAGCCTTTGGAGGTACCAAATATATTATTGAATTTCCATACTTATCAACAAAAAAGAAAAGACACATACGACTGGATAAATGATAAGAAAGGATTCACCAATGAATGAGATGTCTTAAAAAAATTAGGCAGAGAGAGGAATTTTTCTTCCTTTCAACTCATCAGTTTCTTGCCATTTCTCTTCACTTTCCATATGCAACCAAAACTAGAGCAGAGAAGCTGTGGTAAGAGCCTGTGCAGGCGAGTTTCCCAATGCAAAGGGAAATAGGGAGAGCAGAGGACAAAAAATTGCTCAGTATTACGAATCACCAGGGTAATGCAAATATAACCACAAAGAGATTTCACTTCGCATCTGTTAGGCTGGCTGCTAACAAGAAGATGAATGATAACAGCTGTTGGTAAAGGTGCACACACGGTACTTTTGTGCATTATTGGTATAAAGGTAAATTAGTATATCCAGTTTTGAAAAATATGGAGATTCCTTAAAACACTGAATATATATCTGCTATATGATTCCAGCATCTCAGTGACTGGGTAAACATCCAGAAGATTTAAGCTCAGCATGCAGAAAGGACAGCTGTACTCATTTGTTTACTGGAGTTTTCACAGCAGCCCAGCTATGGAACTAACCAAGAGTTAATCAAGAGATGAATGGATAAAGAACATGTGGTATATAAACCTATCAGAATACTACTCAACCTTTAAAAAGAGATAAATATTGTCATTTGTGACACTATAGATAAATATGGAGAACTTTGTGTTTCACAAAATGTGTCGGGAATAGAAAGGTAAATGCCACAGGATTCCACTAACAAGTGAATTATCTTTATTTTCCATTATAAAAACTGATAGAAATATGGTAATGACTGGAAATTGGGAGTTGGAGTATACAAGAAGATGTGAATCGAAGGCTAAAATATTGAATTAGGGAGAAATGATGAGTTTATCAAGTTTATCAAATTCATTTGATCATTACAGATTGTATTCACGTTGTAGCTTCCATTATTACCCTAAGAACATGATTGTGATTTTATTCATATAATATTCAAGCATAACATTAAAACTAATTCCAGGAACTAGATTACCATTACGTTTACCTAATCTTGTTAAAAATTGAATTTGAAACCCTTTTCTCTGATGCATGTACTATCAATGATTGTCATGATGGCAAAGATATTACCATTGCAGTTAGCTCATGTCAATGTAGAGTATACCAGAATCTGTATTTTTATTCTGTATTTTATTTAAAAATATACCTGATCCAAATGATAGAGCCATCATGTGAAATTCTTGGGCTTAAAGGAACATAATAAGTGTTTTGTTTGTGACCGTTATAAACCATCACAAGATCCTGGTAAATATATATAAATATTATTATTATATAATATATTACTAATATCATATTTTACATTTACATGTTAACATTATATATAACATATATACTATTTATATGTTGTTTATTCTATATACGTGTTATATATTAGTATTCTCTTCTAATGACTAATCCTGGTAGACACAGCATTTTGCAATCTGATTTTTCTATCCTTCCCTTTCAGGCATGGACACTTTGGCCTAACTTCTTAAAACTGGACTAATCTCAGATGTTGCTTCAAATATTAAGGTCGCAGTGAATATCGTAAGCTTCAAATGCCCATGCTTCCTCTGGTCTCTTGGAATACTCCCCAAGGCCCTCAAATGGGAAGTCACTCTAGATACCTTAGAAAATGAGGGGAAATCTGAGGTGCTTAATCTGAGAGTAAGCATAGTAGATTTTCATTCCAGCTTGCAGCCTTTGGTATTGACATTCTCATCCCTCATAACCCCAAGATGGTTGCCCAGCTCAACCCTGGAATTGAAAAGAGCTAATGGATTGTTTCAGGTTGAAGCCAATCACATTTGGGTAGTGTTTTTTTTGTTTCTTTTATTTTTTTTCATGGAAAAAAAATGAATTCCGAAGGTTTTAGAACATCCATTATTTTGTAAAGAGATAAATGAGGCACAGAAATATTTAGCAGATTATCGAAAATATTAAACATATTATATGGCAGAGATAAAATTTGAAGCAAGTCCTTTCTGAATTAAAATTCCATGCTGAAGAAATAATGTGACATTGCCTCTCCTCCTTTATTTTGTATTTCCAGTAACTATTTTTCAGTATTTGAAGGTAGAAGCTATAGTGCTCTGTTTTCCAGACTAACCATCTTATTTCATTTTTGCTTATCTCCTCCTTCTTCATCTAATCAGTTTGATCTTTGGTTTTTTTTGAAGACCTAACAACTTAACCACAGCTGCCTCCATAACAGAGATTAGCACAAATGAAGCTTCTTTATGAAACTTGTTATTAGAGGCTGAGATTCATGATATGATTTCCGCCCTGTATGCGGTTCTTATTTGTTTAGAGTTGACATGAAAATAAGGGAAATGTTCTTGCATGACGGATAACGACTATATTGAATCTAGAGTTGGATGTCTATACATAAATTTTATTTGATGGCAGTCAAGCCCTTCTGCCTATATAGTACTGGTGGAAGCATTCTCACTATGAGAAGAGGGTAAAACAAGGGACGTCTCCAGATTCACAAAGCTAAGAGGATTCACTATGCAGTCATGTTCCAAAGAACATAGTGAGGTTGAAATCTAGAAACTATAATCTCCATTTGGGCATTTCTCTTATTTCACCTTCTTCAGTTTACAGAATCTTTAAGGATTGTAATGCCATTCCTTGGAATGATAATTACTAAGGATAGCTATCTTGAAAAAATTGTTATTGTAAAGATAATGTAAAGAAGGCTTGCAATTACATAAGTTCAGGTAATGAGTAAATTTATTTTAAAATAGTGTCACCTTTTTCATTTTCTCCCCTCCTGACACACTTCCCCCACACGTTGTATAGTTCATTTTCAACAGTGTCTTGTATATATCAATGATGCATTTGTTCATCCTTTGTCTCTCCAATCCTGTTCTCTCCCTTACCAACCCCCAAATAGACAAACTTACATACAACATAAAAAGCTCAAAATCAGTGACAAGCCAATAAAGTAAAAGATAAACATAGTCAAAACAAAAACATAAATAAAAGCAAAATTAAAAATAGTTTTTGTTTCTCCTTCTTGGAGTTCATTTTGATAAGTGTTTTTCTTTTTTTCTTTTTTTTAAAGAATGAATGAACATTAATTTTTACATCATGTTTCAAATGTCATGTTTAACAAACAAGTATTCAAGAAAGGAGTCTCCATAGACAATCACTGGCCCATAGATTTTAGAAAATAATTAAAATTAAGCTGAGGGTTTGTATGTCATAGATACATATTAATATATGTAATAAAACATTATGTCTATAAAATATATAGTCTTTTTTTGCCAGTACAGGGGCTTGAACTCAGGGCCTGGGCACTGTCCCCGAGCCTCTTGTTGCTCAAGGCTAGCTACCACTTGAGCCACAGCACCAATTCCGGCTTTTTCTGTGTATGTGGTACTGAGGAATGGAACCCAGGGATTGATGCATGCTGGGCAAGTATTCTACTACTCAGCCACCTTCCCAGTCCTTGGTAAACATTTTATATGGCCCACATGGCTATTGAGCCTTTGTGATCCTCTATGGTTCAGTCAGAAAGAAGTGAAAACACTTGGAAAAAATATATTAAGCAAAGTAAACCAAACCCAAAGAAAAACAGGTTGCATGGTTCCCTTCATTTGTGGTAACTAGAATGTATCTATAAATCTACAAATAAACACACTGGACAGTAAAAGACAAAAAAAGTACATGGGCATGATAAATTATACAGGACTCTAGATATCCACCCAGCGAGACCAAAAAAAATTGTCATTAAGCTAATTTTCCAAGCCAGAATTCTTCTATTTCTTTTTTTCATATATTTTTATTGTAATTATTAGAAGGGTTACATTATATTCACCAGATAGAAGGTGCATTACTTCACAAACATTGATACCCTTTCTCATGTCTTAGTCCCCATTTCCTCCTCTCACCCCTCCCCTCATCTTGTTTTCCCCCCTTCCCTATCCTATTTCAAATAACCAAATATGTATATATACAATATATCAAATAACCAGTTAAAATACTGTAACAATATGAGATAACCAAGGGACAGCAAAAGATATGAGAGATAACATAGTACATTAAGGACAACAATCACTCATTTTGGATGGTGTTACACTTAACTCCATTACATTTGATTTCATAAGCCTAAGTCCATTTTTTAAACATCTTTCTTTCTTTTATCACATGAAGTAAGCCAGACCCAAAGGAACATAGGTTCAATGATTTCCCTCATTTGTAATAATTACTATACATTTAGGACTCTCCTAGCAGAGGATTACAATAGCTCAAAAGCTGGGTATGTAAGGTCTTACAGGATGAGACTAAATGAAATGAACTCCATGATATGGAAGCACGAGCTTTATCTTGTGTGATTGTTGTTCTTAATGTACGATGTTATTTCTCTTCTCTTATTTTCCCCTCATGGTTAATCTCATGTTACTACTGTATCTGACTTTGTTACCCTGTATATTGTATATACATATATATATATATATGTTTATTTGAAATAGGGAAGGGAAGGGGAAACAAGATGAATGGGAAGGGGTGGGGGAGGGAAGCAGGGACAAAAACATGAGAAGGGGTATCATTGTGTGAGAAGTAATGCACCCACTACCTGACGAATGTAACTGTAACCCTTCTTTATATTATCCCCACAATAAAAAAAACACATTTGGTCTCCCTCCAAGATTCATCTTATCCACAAACTTAAAGCATATAATTGAAGTATCTTTGATAAATTAATAAATATTTGGGATACATAGAAATTGTCTAACATAACTAAAAAATCCCCTGTGATTTCAATATCGAGCTCTTAATTATTTTTTGCTTTTTGTATGTATGTCTTGGATTATATTAAAAGTTTGAGCCAAACCTCTACCTGTGCTCATTGCTAGTTCATTAGAGATGAAATCTTGAATATTTTAATTGTGTGGGCTGGCTTCAAACTACAATCCTCTGGATCTCAGTTTCCTGCTTAGCTAGGATTTTAGGCATGAGTCACTGGCATCTGGCAACACCTAGGTTTGATAAAATTTTGTTCTCCGGTTCAATAATTTATTTATTCAGTAAGCACATCCACTACATTAACTTTTACTCCATCTCAGGCACTCAGGCACTGGGGAAATAATTATAAATACAAAACAGAGATTTACTTTCCGACAGAACTCTCAGCCTAATAAGCTTACAAAGTAACTAATTTTCAGACTGAAAATTTGTGATTACAAGCTATAGTATTTTTTTGTTAGAACCTCTTTGGCTGTCAAAGAGCATCGGTATTTTATGTAACTTTTGGCTAAAATCCATCTTCCCTCACTATGAGAAGTCTATATCTCTATCATAGGAGCTGAGGTTAGGCTAAATTGATGACTTGCTTGACCCAATGCTGATGCCTCATCTTGATGTTTCATTCAGAGAAGAGTCTTGAGTGTCTGATGTGTTTCCTATCACTTAGCTCTCTTATCACAACACAGATCAACACAGATTCTGGCTCAGTACTCCCGGAATTGAGTTTCAGGTCCTGAATCACTCTGTCAGAGCTTGAAGTTGCCTGCTAAGCTTCTACCTGCCTCACTTAGAAAACAATAAGATACTGCTGAATGTGTTAAGTCCGGTCTTCCATGATCAGTTCCTCTCCAAAACTGTCATGTTATTTTAGGGGGTCAATACAGACATATTTTAGCCAATAAAGACTGGTGACTCAGTGGAGAACATAGTGAGTTCCTGCAGAGACATTGTTTATCTTGAAACTTTGGAGCTTAAACTCCGTGTCTTCACTACACTGTGCCTCAGTTTCCTCATCAGGGAAAATAAAACAGGCATTTGCTGTAGGGTTATTGAGAAACATAACACTGGAACACACTAGCTTTTAAGTAGTTGGTGTCTTTCTACCTTGTTTGTTAAGTCCACCATAACTAGAGTTGTACTTTGAGAAAAATTAATTTGGCAGGAAGATCCAGTTTGACTTCAAACAAGTAGAGGGTAAGAATACTTGGATAAGTTAGATGTCTGTTCTCTTTAGTTTAACAAATAATTAACGAGCATGTACTATGAATTAGAGACAAAGCTAGATGCTGGATATTAAGTAAAAAGAGGCACTTTTTACTAACACTTACAAACACAAAAAAGGGATATCAATGTGTGAGAAGTAATGCACCCTCTGTGTCGCAAATGTGACTGTAACCCCTTTTTTATTTTTTATTTTTTTGCCAGTCCTGGGCTTGAGCTCAGGGCCTGAGCACTGTCCTTGGACTTTCTCAAGGCTAGAGCTCTACCACTTGAGCCTCAGTACCACTTCTGGCCTTTTTTTCTATGTATGTGCTACCAAGGAATCGAACCCGGGTCTTCATGCATGCTAGGCAAGCACTCAACCACTAGGCCAAACTCCTGGCCCTAACTGTAACCCCTTTATAAATTAAAATTTAAAAAAAATATTTAAAAAGAACACTTACAGAGACATACTAACAAATAACTATTGAACTCTAAGCCAGTACTATGAATCTAAATTCCTTGAGTGGAATAACATGGAAGTGCCAGCTGTCATACAGATTTGGAAATAAGTTTATTTTATGTTTCATAGTACTTTACAGCAATAGCAGAAAATATGAAAGAAAATAACAAGAAGTGTCAATGACACTTTGAGGTCTCAAAGCCTGAGATAACTAAAGAATTTGACAAATAAACAATGCAAGAAATAGGAATTGAGCTTCTTTTGTACATATTTAGCTGGATTCTGTCAATGCAGACAAATTCGAAGCCATTTTTGTAGACTTGCCATGGGTAGTAATGTCTGTAATTGAAGCTCATTTACAAAATTCAGGAGAAACTAGCATGCAATCTGATCACGTTTTTGTAACAATATAATTTGGCTCATGTTTGTAGACTTACTGTATAGTTGTGGATACATAGAAAGACACATTTGTTTATGTTTGGTGTTTACCCTACATCAGCAGTTTAAAAAATTGTTACCCTGCTTCTACTCTATTAATGACAGTCTGGATACGAAAAGCTTGATAAGTTGTTTACAAGAAGTTCAGAAGGAGAAATCAGTGTATGCTTACTGAATATTGTGAAAAACATTTTTTCTCAGGACGTGTTGCTGGAAATGGCAATTAGTCAATGTAGGTAAGTCCATGTCTCCCTTAACATTACACTAAAACATTCAGAGTTAGCTTCAGGGTGAAATAAAGCAATTATGTTGAAGGTATACAAATTTTACACAATTCATATTTGTTATTGATAAGTTCTCATTAGGGTTCTCAGGATAGACCAGAAAAAACATCCATATTTGTCCATATTTATAGGCCAATACAGTCAGATATTTGAAATTAGGAACACACACATTCTTAGACACACAGAATGAATGAATGCCTGAAAATAATTTGTGTCTCTTGTAATCTATGTAATACATTAGGAAATTTCATATCTGCTTTCTTATTTTATATAGTGATTCTGTGAGCTGACTACCATATCATTCTTGTCACTTAGATATAATACATTACATTGTTTGAATTGATTAACACAGAATCTGCTCAGCAAGTACCTGACTTCAAACACCATTACAGCAAAATAAAAATTTGATCAATATCATTTTGGGCACTTCTCTTTCAATCACACCATTTCTGAACAGAAACTGTTGCTTCAAGTAAACTGGGTTCATTCTGGGCTTTCATAGAGGATTAGTGACCTAAACCGACACTATGAAGTTAGTATTTCACCTATGATGTTGGTTTATGGTTTAAGCTTTTCCAATCACAGAGAAAATATGAAGATCAACTCCCTTGTACCAGATCTGAGTTTATTAAGGTGAAACATTTGTTCACGATGCCAGTCACATCTGAAGCACACCTCCAGTTTAGAATTCTATGCAATCTGCCTAGTGTTCTTTCCAATATAATTTGTCAACTTGTTAAGGACCCAGAATGGTTAAATATCTAATACTTCTGTAGTATTCCAAATATATTTTTGGTGATCCTGGGATTTGAACTCAGAGCTATAAACTTACTATGCTGGCATTCTATTACTTGAGCTATGCCTCTAGCCTTGGTTTTCAGATACTTTTGCCTACTTTTAGATAGGGTGTATTTGCCTTTCTACCTGATTTCACAGGATCCTCCTATGCTATGCAGACTCCCTTGTCTGGAGTCACAAGCACTCACCACCAAGTCTACCTTCATTACATTAAGATGAACCCACAGTTGCAGATTTTTCTGATCTGATTGTCAGCCATAAATTCACTGATTTCGTCCTTCTAAATATCTAGGGTTACATGAATGTGCCACCTGCCCCCCAGCATTTCAAAATGTAGTTTTTCCCTTACAAAGTAATAACTAAATGCAATTATAAAAGTAGAAAAACAACCACAGTGGAGAAAATGTCTTTATTTTTTAAAGAAAAATTTAAAAAGCTCAAAGTGGAGTTACAGATCAAGTAGTAGAGTGCTAGCTTTGAGAATAAAAGTTCAAGGAGAACATCCAGACCTGGAGTGAGTTCTAGCCCCAAGATCAACACACACACACACACACACACACACACACACACACGTGTGTGTGCGTGTGCGCATGTGTTACTTATTAGAAACTAGATATTCTAACTTGTACAATTAAGTCTTTAACATATTCTTCTTTACTTTATTTGACACTGTCATCCATGACTGTGTAGTTATACTTGCATCACCAGTACTTTGCATAGTATTTGATAGATGGATGGCTCTAAACAAAGATGAATTAATGAAAGTAACTAATGTCCTCTTTGTTCTGCATACCTAAGGTTCAAGAGCAACATTTCATAAAGCCATGTACCTTATCCATGAAGGCTGGCTTAACCTACCCTGTTCAATGGAAATTCACTACTCATAAACGTGAGCCGTTCAACATAATGCAATCATAACTGACATATATTTAAGTTTTTATAATGATCATTTACAAAAGTAAACAAGTGATAATTATTAAGCTTAAGTTGCCCTATTTGCTATAACATAAAAAAGGTAGAGATCTCTTTCATTTCTTTGTTTTTCAGAACTAAATTTAAAAAAAAATCCAGGGTGCTATGCTTACAATATACCTCAGTTTGGTCTGACTGTATTTCAGATAGTCACTTCTCATATAATTACTGGTGACTACATGGGAAGATTGACTTAGACACAGGAGTTGATGTAAAAACCGGTATTTCAGATAGTACAAGTGTTAATATAAAGTCTTTGGAAGTAATCTTTGTCATATTAAATACTATACCTTCTCATTGCTCAAATACAGAGAGGCTAATATCATTAGGAAATAAGTGGCCACCTTGCTCTCGATATTATGGCCTTTCCACTCAAGATTTTCCAGTATCATTTTATATTCATTATGTAAAATTTTCTCCTGGCATAAATGAGTCTAGTTAGGTTCAGTATTAATGAGCTTTTATAAATTTCCATGGCCTCTGCAAAGTTTTTTACATGATTTCTGATCAGGGGGTTTAAGGATTCATAATAATTCATTTCTTATTATTTAGTTTGGAAATGAACTTCATTATTGCACAACCTACTACCATGGCTGAAATGAAATCCCTACTAACTTCTAATTATTCAATAGCTATTTGTGGAATATGCCAGGTATCATAAAGATGTGAGAGATGCGGAGATGGCTTCAATGAGCCATCTCTGTTCTCCAGTGTTGTATCAGAGAGCTACAGACTGGAACATCTTTATGAACAGAATACTATTTTGCTCACAATTCTTGATGTCCAGATCAACATATGGGGAGGAGCCTCATGTTGGGTATTTTAACGACATGACAGAAAGTAAATGAAGACTTGAGGAGAGAGAAAAAAATGAGTCAAATGGATGTTTGGTGTTAAAAGCACTCTGCCACAGTGCTAGTCCACTAATGAGGGCTCTTCCTTCAGAATCTGATCACTTCTTAAAGGACCAATTCTTAATCTTATCTTAATGGAAGTTTAACTTCAACAGGAGTTTGTGGTATGGGCATTTTTACAACAGTGAACTTATACCCTGAAAGAACAGGTAGCCAGATGGACTTCCAAAGCAATTATAGATTTATTTTCCCCCAGGGAAAAAAAAAGAATGCAATGGCCACACACAGAAGACAAAGATAATTTCCCATGCTTTTGAGGAAAGAGTGGAGTGAAATGGTGGAAAAAGAGTGGTGCAAAATGAGTGGAATAACACTAGGACCAAGAAAATCAAGGTAGGGTACTCTGCTGCTTCAGACAAAGGATAAGGAGAGTCCTATGACCTGGTGGGGAAGGCAGCCTGAGAAACCATTCTGCAAAAAGGCACAACCAGGTGGAGAGTTCTTGGCTTGAGAGTAATGTAGCCAAATGCAAAAGGCCAAAGTGATTGTAATTTACATATTTCCATTTTGAGACTTCCCCCCAACACTTTTAACCCATATGGTTTTGATAATTATTTTTAAATGGAAACTTGGGTAGCAGCAGGAAGTAAGTATTTGAATTAAGACTTCGTATTGGGAAGCTAAATGGGGCACTTGGCATGTTTTATTTCCTCCTCCAAATAAACCAGAGGGGAAAGCTGGCATTTCTAATCCTAATTGTAGGCACACCGCTTCTTTTCATTCTGCTCATTATTTCTTAAGAAGATGGAAAAGAAGACAAGCTGCTCAATCCTCCTCCATTATCAACTCCCCCACTCTGCCCCAGCACACACACACACTAAATATTTGTTTGAGGTACAGAATTGGCTTGTATATAAATAACCACAGGTCATTAGACAGTCTGTGGAGGGGTTCATGAATATATACTGAATAGTGGTTATCTCCCAATAATTGGAAGGCATTTGGCTAATTATTCCAAGTTGATTTGTGTGACTAGTCTTCTGTAAATGCCGGTCAATGAAGAAATTTCACAAACTTAAAGAACATGTGGAGATGGAAGTGGTAGCTCATGCCTGTAATCCCAGTTATTCAGGAGGCTGAGATCTGAGGATTGAGGTTCAAAGTCAGCCCAAACACTAATGTCCCTGAGATTCTTATCTCCAATTAACCTCTAGAAAAGTGGAAGTGGCTCTGTGGCTCAATGGATAGATAGGGTGCTGGCCTTGAGCTAAAGAGCTCAGGGGTAGTGCCCAGGCCCAGAGTCCAAGCCCCAGTATGGGTGAAAGAGTTCATCAAATATCCTGTTATTCTTAGAATGGATTATGGTTTTGTTTTACATGCAGACAGCTATATGTACATACAAATGTCTGCTATTTTATTAATATCATTTTTTCATATATTTTTATTGTAATTAATAGAAGGGTTACATGATATTTGCCAGATAGAAGGTGCATTAATTCACGTACATTGATATCCTTTCTCATGTCTTGGTCCCCATTTCCCTCCCCCCCCAACACCCCTCATCTTGTTCCCCCCCTTCTCTATCCAGTTTCAACTAACCAAATACAAATATATCCAATATAATATCATTTTTTTACTTCTGTTGAGATGATGAATATTGTACCACAGCACTGTCCTTTATTTTTTAACTTTTTTATTGTGATCTTTATGTAGTTTTACAATGGAGTTGCCATCTGACAAAGCAGTTTATGGAGACAATATATTTTGAATAGATCAGTAGAATTTTAATAAGAATGGTCATTGTAAAACAACACTTCTTTCTCTCATCTGACATGGAAATCCCCATGCTAATTTTCAACTTTAAAACCTTCAGAAATCAAAAAGAGCGGGGGGAGGGGGGAGGGAAATGGGGACCATGTCATGAGAAAGGGTATCAATGTTTGGGAAGTAATGCACCTTCTATCTGGTGAATATAATGTAACCATTCTATTAATTACAATGAAAAATAAATTTAAAAAAGATATGGAACCAACCCAGATGCCTCTCAGTAGATGATTGGATAAAGAAGATGTAGTACTTATACACAATAGAATTCTATGCTGCCATCACAAAGAATGACATTGCCCCATTCAGAAACAAATGGAAAGACTTGGAAAACTTCACATTAAGTGAAGTAAGCAAGACCCAAAGGAGCATAAGCTCTATGGGTTCCCTCATTTGTAATACTTGATGCACATGTAGGATTCCCCTAGCAGAGGATCACAATAGCTCAAAAGCTATGTATATATTGTCATTCAGGATGAAACTAAACAAAATGAACTCTAGGTTATGGAAACAAGAGGTTTAACTTTGTGATTGTTTTTCTTAATGTACTGTGTGAAGCTATTTCTTATCTCTTTTTTCCCCACTTATGGTTAATCTCATGTGGTTAGTGTATCTGACTTTGTTACCTGGTATATTGTATATATGTTTATTTGAAATAGTGAAGGGAATGGGCAAAACAAGATGATTGGGAGTAGCAGAAGAGGGAAAGAGAAATAAAAACATGCAAAGGGGTAGCAAGTTTCCAGATGTAATGCACCCAATGCCTGATGAATGTAACCTCTTTATACATTATCCTAACAATAAAAAAAACTTCATTTAACCCAAGAATGTAAAAGGCTATAAACCATTGATGGAGGAAAGAAAGTGGACTTCAGGACCCTTTGAGAATTGTGTGGAATTGAATGAAATGACTACTTGAACAATTGCTAAGTGATGGCTTTGGGAACATTGCTTAGTTTCTGGATTTTTAAAAAATATTTTTTGGCTTAGAGGTGTAATAATTGATGTTAATGTTTATGTTGATTTCCAAATTAAATATTATCACCTACATAAGGTACTTTGGAAGTATTTGTCCTTCTTCTCTTGCTATTTCATTTGACAGTATTCTTTGGTGATCAGAAAGTATAATTTTGGAAATTTGACTCCACAGCTTCCTAAGCCTTCATAAAGAAATGGATAATATAAATAAATCCGAAGTGACCTCTGAGCCCATGGAAGAGCTAATTGAAAGAGTTTTGGTTTCTAATGCCTTACTAATATTCTTACTGTTTTCCACGTCCATTACCAGGGCATGTGTGAGCCTTTCCTCTCTTTATCTTCTGCTTCAAGCACAAATTTGACATCTAAATAAGTGCCACTAATACAGAAGAAAGGCACATTGTCCCATTCTCTTCTCTTCTGCAGAAAGATGTACAGGATTGAAATTCCCAGCTTGCTCTTGTGGTAATTCTTCTGAATTGAGACACATCAAAGAACCAATTAAGGGATAATATGGACGAGTCTAACTTAAGGGGAGTAAGGACCACTAGAATTGTGGCAATGGAAGTAGTTATTTAAAAAAAAAGGCTGAGGAAATACGGGAAATCACAGAAAGAACATTTCTGTGAAGTTATCTTCCTGCAGGAACATGAGTAGCAACTAGGAATTCCTCACCCTCAGACAAAATCATTTCTTCCACAACCCACATCTGTTTACTCACTGTTTATTTCTTCTACCACTGTCATGCAAAATGTGACAGCTAATTAAAAGGAAGATGACTCACTTTTAAAAGTTTTGCTCTTGGTAAATAGGTAAAATTTAAGATCATGAAATCACCTTTACCACGACATTAGATAATAGTAGCCTAAGGAACAATAATTAGAATCAATAAAGGGTTGGTAAAGATGGTTAGGAAGATCCACATAATTAGGACAATTAATGACACTGTCTGAAAAGAACTCCAATAGGTCAACTAATTAATTTATCTAAATGTGAGCAACAATGAATAGTGCCTTGGATTTCAAATATATTGGATTAGGTTCAGGTAATCTTTGGAAGTATCTTTTCTAGAGTGGGATTTAAAGTTACCCATGTAACCTTAATTGACAATAATTTAGAAATTTAAAGAAAATAATGTCTTAAATAATATTGCCTCTAACATGAAAATAGGAGTGTTAGGTTACTATTGAGCAGACATTTTAAATCTTTAAACAGTATGGTTGAACTTCCACGGATGACACCTATAATTCTAGCTAGTCAAAAGGATGAATCTGAGGAACATGGTTTGACACTACCTGGGACAGGAAGTGATGGAAATCAAATCTCTAATTAAACACCATTCTGTTTTTTTTTTGTTTGGTTTGGTTTGGTTTTGGGGGGGGTCTATACCTTTTCATTTCCCCTCCAGAAAAGCCTGGAACATTTGTTTGCAGCCATGATCCACTTGCACTGATTATTCCTAGGCAATATTGTTACAAAGGAGATTTCTTATGCACAGCATTGTACCTCATTAGCTGACAGGAGCCACTTAAGAGCATAGCACTACATATGTGGGGTAAGGGGAGGGTTGTAGCCTTCTTAGTGGTAGCTATGGTGGTGATGACAGAGAGGTTGATGGCAGGAATTGTGTGATTATCCTGTGAATGATCATGACGATGGTAGCAGTGGTGCTCGTGAGACAGTGCTCAAGATAATCAAGACCAATGGTGACACGCATGAGGGCAGTGACGTTAGTAGTGGTGACAGGTGTTAGTGAATGTGACAGTGTGGATCATAGTGAAGGGTGACCTTACTAGGAACTATGAAGACAATGGTGGTAGTTCTTTCCTCATAAAGGTTTATAACTTGCAAAATACTGTGGTTTTTTTCTGAATTGCTTCCTTTAACGTTTGATTATTACAATGCCTTCTTTTTTTTTAACAGCAAGTTCAACTTGGGAATTCTATTTCTGATCCTAATTGTACAACTGTGGACACATTTTCCAGTCTATTTTTCTTCCTCTTTAAGAGAATGAAACTAGCACAAGTAGCATTCCCAGAATGTTTATGGGAATATTGTCTTATAATTACTTTTAAAATATTGTGAGAAGGGGAGAACCTTGATTTTTTCTTCTTTACTTCCTCTTCTACTTCCTCCCTTTTCTTCTTCTTTCTAAATCACATTATTATTATATTTTATTATTCTTATTAGTATTTTTCTTAGCTCAGGTTATCATAATGCTATACTGTAGACTGTGTGGCTTATACAACATGTATGTTTCAAAATTCTTATGATGTGGAATTCTAGGTTTCCTTTAATCTGTGAAAGCTGCCATGTGAAGGTAACTATTCCAGTTCTGGAGTTGCCTGATGCATCGATTTGGGACTGCTTGTAAAGACTGCAGTGTTGACCTTTCAAGTACAGCTGTGGTCTCTCTGTACCTTGAAATGAAGTAGGAGTGTTTCATAGCATTCAAAAGACTTCAACCCCATCCTCAGAGGCTCAATGTGTCTGTAGAATTCTATAGCCTTTATGTTGACAGTCACTTATAATCTTGCTGAAAGTCTATCAAACTTAAGTCATACGAGAATGATTTCCTGTATTACAAGCTACTGTAATTTCCCTCAGCAAATTGTGATGGTTATAAAATATGTAGAAACTCTCTCTCTCTCTCTCTCTCTCTCTCTCTCTCTCTCTCTCTCTCTCTCTCTCTTCTCTCTCTCTCTCTTTCTCTCTCTCTCTCTCTCCATATGTGTGTGTGTGTGTGTGTGTGTGTGCATATACATGTATATATACAGATATATTTTTTAACTAGTCCTGTGGCTTGAACTCAGATCCTGGGTGCTGTCCCTGGGTACTTTTTGTGCTCAAGAGTAGCATTTGACCACTTGTGTCACAACAATACTTCCAGAATTTTCCTGAATAGTTTACTAGAGATAATTGTTTCATAGATTTTCCTGCCTGGGCTGGCTTTAAATCATGATCCTGAGATAGTAGCCTTCTGAGTAGCTAGAAGTACAGGTTTGAGTCACTGGCGCCCAGCTTAGAAATAAAATATTTTTTATCAAAAAGAAATAATTTAGTTGTCTACCCACAAGTTTACACTCTTAAAAGTTTTTTTTGGGGGGGAGGGATCAAAAAGGGAAACAGGTAATCATGCTGAAAGAAAGCCAAAGAGAATTCAAAAACCTTCGGCAGAATCTCAGCTTGAGAAAATATCAACCATTATAGATTCCAGTCAGAGTTTAAATTCACATGATCTGATGAGTCCTGCAAAGGCAACCATCACACTGAGAAAACCTAAACTGAAATTCTTCATTTACTCTCATTTTTATGAAACAAGTAGCATAATAGCAAGTGATAAGAGAGTCAAATCAAATATGATGATCACAGGATTAGCATTTATCCAAATTCCTCAGCTGAGCCTGTCATGAAAGATAGCTGTAATCACACCAAGTCTTTGCTTCATGACTGTGGAGTTTCTTAAGAATCATTATCCTTATTACTGTTTTGTTTGTTTGTTTGTTTGTATGCCATTTCTGGGCTTCAATTTGGGTCCTGGGTACTGTCTCTGAGTGTCCACTTGAGCCACAACTCTACTTCTAGATTTTTTGGTGCTTAATTGAAGATAAGTATCTCACAGACTATTCTGCCCAGGCTGGTATCTAACCATGACCTTTAGCCTCCTAAGTAGCTAGATTATAGGCATGAGTCACTCATGCCTGGAAATACACTTATTTTTATAGACACAACTAATGGCTTCAGTAAAGAATTAGTAAAAGCAAAGAGCCTTGGAAGTTATCAGCCCATGACACAAACTTCAGTTTTAAGTCTTTTAGATTTAAACTATGGCCACTAAACACCATGCCTGTAGTCTCAATCTTCCAAGTATCTAAAATGGCAGTTGTGAGATCCTGGTGTATGGCTATTTTTTTCTTATTATTTTCATTTGTCTATGTAAAGGTGTATTAAGTTTATTTAACAAAACAACTCTTAGACTGGGTAAGGGAGCTCATGCCTGTACTACCTACTACTCAAGAAATAAAAAATTGGAAGAACAGCAGTTCAAATGCAGATATTAAGGCCAAGGATGTAGTCGATCTGTAACCCCAGATATTCAGAAGACAATAGGCAGGATGACCTCAATTGAAGGCCAACCCTGGGAGAAATATAACACCCTACCTGAAAAGTAGCTTACAGCAGCCAAAAGGGGGCTGAAGCTATGATACAAGTAGAAGTGTGCCTGCCTAGCAAACATGAAGCCCTCGAGTCTAGAACTCAGTCTGTAAAACAAAACAAAACAAAAAAACATAAAATAACTTTTTATGTACTGAGTAGCTGTGTTAGTCTTACACTATTTTGTTCCCTTTGTAAATTACTTGTTTTGGCTGATCCTTGAAAGGAAATCTTGGATAGTTAAACTTGTGAAAATGTTGGATTGGGGAATAGTCTTAATATGAAACACTAATTGCCAGATGAAGGAACAAACCACTTACTTATATAATGGTAATTCTTCTATGGTTAATACATGTCACAGATGATAAGAACATGGTAGATACCTGGAGTCTTCTCAGACATATTCTGCTGCAGACATTTCAGGTCTTTCCTTCTCAATGCCCAGAGAGTTTGGTCTCATCTTACTTTATTTCACTCAGTGTTACAAGGAACATTTTATATTATGGCTCTGCATCTTGTTTGACCCCTTCTAATTAACCTAGTTGATTTGCATAAACTTTAATGGATTTTCAAGTCCTTATGTATTCTGTATCTACTCACATATAAATATAAATAAAGGGGCTGGCATTCGGCCTAGTGTAGAGTGCTTGCCTAGCATATTTGATTCCTCAATACCACAAACATAGAAAAAAGCCAGAAATGGTTCTGTGGTTCAAGTGGTAAAGCTCTAGCCTTGAGAAAACATAAGGACAGTGCTCAGGCCATGAGTTCAATCCAGAACTGGCATAAATAAATAAATAAATAAATAAATAAATAAATACTATCAGTTATTATTATCCATAGATTAAGTAGTCATCTTTAGTGTTCATGAATGGATTCCTTCTTAGATGTGTTCTGTTATCAATAGCTGGGATGTCATGCCACATGGCATCACAGTTATACATAATCTCTGATTATTTTCCCTTATACATGAAACCATCTGTATTTGATTTATGATGTTTAATGTTGTCTAAAGGTTCTGTGAACAGTTGTCATGAAATATTATTTAGAAAAGAGTGTCAAGGAACAACAAAGCCTCTACATTTCATCATGGAGAAAATATGTTTCACATAATCTCAATTAATAGATAGCTGAATTTGTGGATAGAAACCTGGTGTAGAGGGCTGAATATATGTGCATGTGTATGCACATTTACAAAAGTACAATCTGTCTTTTTCCAGACAACCTTACTATAGTCTCCTTATAATTTGTGCCTGGTCACTGAAAGTCCCAACAGGTAGGGTCATGTTCTAGAGCTAATATCTGGAAAGACAAACCTTCAAGATGAAGTCAACAATGTGAAATCAAGTTATCAAAATTAATAGTTAAAATGCAACAATGATTTTATTTCTGAAAAATGTATGACTGTTATTTTATCTCAAAATATAAGATGCTACAGTTAAAGAAGACCCAAGATACTCCAGGAAAGGAACTCCAGAAGAAGAAAATACCTCGTCTTTCAACTTTCCAAGATGATCTCCACTATCTGACATAGACTTACATTATATACAGCATTCTAAGAAATGCAATAGTACTTCTGGAAAACTTAGAAAATGTAGTTACGTGCAGAAATACGTAACTAACACCTAGATAGACTATGCATACAAACATAGAATAATATGATTCATTTCATTACATAAAATGTATCTTATTTTAAACCCAGAATAGGCATGGGTCAGTTCCAAACAATCTTCTCTAAATCTGTTTGCAAATCCCTAATTAAATTCACATACACAGGCAGCTATACAAAATATTGTCTTGTGGCATTACACTTGGGTAAGGATTAATTAGATTAAAAGCTCCTAAAACTGACTCAAGTAGAAAAGAAGTGATAATTTGGGAAACTAAAAACAGAATTATCCTTTCCATACTGCTTGTCTACAAAAGTTTTAATGATCTCTTTTCAGCCACATGTAAAGTATGGTTTCAGCTTAAAAATATCTACTTAGGCAAGACAAAAATATTGCATTGCAATGCAATATGTACCTAACATAGGAGAACATATACCACACTATTGAAATATTAACATAAGTTAGTGGTATAACATCACAGATGCTTTAAGGAAATGTAATGATCCTATTTTTCTAAAATTCAGTCATCATTTACTAACTTACATGGATATTTTATTCCAAGATATGAAAACGAAAACAAAGCAATGTCAGCATTTGGTGGAATGAGGGATCTCTGAGTGTCACTCCTTTCACAAAGGCATTGAGTGATCACTTGCATTTGGCTTGATTCTCTATAGAGAGAGCAGTAATCTAGGCGAAAGACACCTCTGCACCTGAGAAAATACCCACATCAAATGGTAGGAAAATCAGAGATTCAGTTATGAGCTGACCCTACCTGAAGAATAGCACCTTTGTGCCAAGTGCATATGTATGGCTCATATCTACAATCCTACTATTGAGAAGGCTGAGTCATGGAGAATCACACTTTGAAGCTCAGCAGGGGAAGAAAAATCCATGAGATTCTGTGTCCAAATAAGAAGAAAATGTACTGGATGAGTGCATCAAATGGAAGAAGATCAGCCCTAAGTAGGAAAGCCAAGTAAGAATGAGAGGCCCTGAGTTCAAGCTCTAACACCAGCACAAGAAAAGAAAAACAGTAACATCTTTGATGCTGTGGAGAGGAGAATCTCAACTTCCAACTTTGTCACAAAAAGAATATACAAAATTGGCAGTCCTCACTAAAAGGCTTGTCCTTAAACCACTGGTCTTGAAGAAAGGCCATCAGAGGATTCTCCAAATCATAATGAACGCATTTCAGTGCAGTTGTATCCCTGGGATCAAACCAGCTTACCACTTCACCCTGGAACGGATTTGTTTGCAAATGTTTTTGGCAACTCAGCAGCCATGATCTTTACCAATCTAATAACTAAAGGTCAGCATAACATAAAAAGTATAAAACTCCTCCAGCCTACACAGGAAAAGCAGCATTTCTTGTATTTTCTTTTCCACTTTGCTGTAGCAATAATTTCAGCCTTACCATCATTCTGTGAAAAAGAGATTAGAAATCGCTGTCAGCAACAAGATGGCAGCACTCCCATTGCTTTCTTCCCTAGATAGTGCCTAACATACATGGCTTGACACCACAAATTCCAACTCGCTGGTATTCACTTGGTTAAATTCTTAGTAAGTGGTTGAAGGAGTTATATCATGGGAATCCCACATCATGGGTATGCTTGTATTTATACACATAGGGTGGCCACGGGGAATTCTCAGTCTTGATTGTATTGATGCAAACAAAAAACAGAGGATGATAAGGACTTTATGAAGACTTCAAGCAAGAGACAGTATTGAAAAGTGAATAAAGCAGAAATTATTGGGCTATAAAGTACAACTGTCCTAACATACTCCAGTAGAGGGGAACAACTACAAAGTAGAAAAAAGAAAAGAAAAGAAAGGACGAGAAATCTTGAAGACATTACATTCAAAATCATTAAATCTCAGGAGCAGAAAATTAAAAGAATTTAAAGACAAACCAGTCAAAGCAGCCTAAAGTAATTACGGAGAATAATATATGGAGAATAATAAATATGGAAGAAGTAGAGATACAGTAAGGGACTGAAAAATAACTCTTAGAAGCAATGCAGAAAACATATGTCTGGCAAACTAATTGGAGATCAAAATTAATACACTCTTCAGGCTTGGACTCTAGGCCTTGGTGTTGTCTCTGAGCTCTTCAGTTCAAGGCTACCGCCCTACCCCTTGAGAGACAGCCCCACTTCTGTTTCTAGTGGTTAATTAAAAATAGGAGTCTCACAGACTTTAGTGCCTGGGTTGGCTTTGAACCACAATCTTCAGATCTCAGCCACCTGAGTCGCTAGGATTCCATCTTAAGGAAGGAAACTTAGGGAAAAAATATCAAAACTACTATTGCTAAAATAATTTAAGAAATATAATTATATTATGAATCATCAAAACATACTTTAAAGAACAGGGAAAAATTGTGAAGTTTATGAAAGTAGTAAAAGTTAACTCATTATAGTTAAAAATAGCTCACTATTAAAATGAGCTGTGTGTCATATAAGTGTCATAGTAACAATGCAGGAAAAATACAAAAATAATGAAAATCTACAGAGATGGTGATGCATGCTTCTCATTCCAGCACATGGGTGGTTGAGGTAGAATTGCAATTCTGATGATTACAGATCAATGCCAGCCTGGGAAAGAAAGTTGTAAGACCCTTATTTCCAATTAAGTATCACAAAAGCCAGAAATGGGGCTATGGCATAACCTAAACAGGGCTAGCCTAAAGCAAAGAAAGCTCAGAAATAACACTTAGACACCAACTTCAACCCCGAGGAACAGAACAGAAAATAAATAAATTTAAAAAAATGAAGTGGTGGCGAATATAATGTAACCCTTTTAGAAGCTAATTGAGAGGACCTGCAGGATATTGAAACAAAAACCATATAATGAATGTTTGTTGTCCTTAATGTACTATGTTATCTCTCATCTCTTTTGCTGTCCCTTGGTTATATCATATTGTCACAGTATCTCACTTTGTTATCTGATATATTGGGTTTATTTGTGTTTGGTTATTTGAAATTGGATAGGGAAGGGGGGAAGACCAAGATGGGTGGGGGGGGGTAATGGGGACCAAGACATGTGAAAGGGTATCAATGTATGTGAATTAATGCACCTTCTATCTGGCAAATATCATGTAACCCTTTTATTAATTACAATAAAAAATATTTAAAAAGATTTAATAACAAAAAAAGAAATGAAGTGGTTAACTGGAGAAGCAAAAGCCACATATAAAAAGATCTACTGCCCAGTGTAGTGGCTCACATTTGTAATCCTTGCTATTCAGGAGGCTGAGACCTGAGGATCAAGGGTCAAAGCCAGCCAGGGCACAAAATGACCTGAGACTCTTATTTCCAATTAACCTCTAGAAAATGAGAAATGGGGCTTGGTTCAAAGGCTGGGTGGTAGCCTTGAGCTAAAGAGCTCAGAGACAACACCCATGCCCAGAGATAGGGCAGTAGCCTTGAGCTTTAGAGTTCAGGGACAGTGCCCAGGCCCAGTTCAAGTCCCATGACCCACAAAAAATAAATCTATTCTATTTTAAATAATATATATATATATGCACTGAAACATTTACTGAAAGGTAAAGTATGGTAAAATATATTTCACACATATGAAAAGCAAAGAAAGTGGAAGCAGCTATGTTTATATTAGTAGAAAGAAATAAAGAAGGTCCTTATATTTTGATAAAGCAAGCAATTTTTCCAAAAGACAAAATTATTATATAACAGACATATGCACACATACATATATATGTGCATATATATACACAGATAATCAAAATCAGAATTTTAATCTAGCTAAAGAAAGAGATTTTTTTATACAATGAGATTAGAAGCTTTCAATATCCACTTTTTACATTGGACAGACCATCTAGACAGAAAAATCAATAAGAAAATATTGAGCTTGAATTGCACTTTAAAACAAGTAGACTGAACATATTTTCAGAATGTGCCATCTAATAGCATGAGTGTACAATCTTTTCAAGTGCTCAAGTAGACAGGAACATTTTCAAGAGCAGATCATGTGTTGAGCCGCGAGAAAAATCTTAACAAATTTATGAGGGTTGAAATGATATCAAGAATAATTTTTTTCCTGCAATAGTATGAAAGTAGGCATCAGTAATGAAAGGAATTCTGAAAAAAAATAAGAAGGTATCTAGAACTTAGACAACACATCCTTGAACAACTGGTAGGTCAAAGCAGAAATTTAAAAGAAAAAAAGAGTGGACCAGGAGTGTGGCATAGTGGTAGAGTGCTTACCTAGCAGGCTTGAAGCCCTTGGTTTGATTCCCTGGTACCAAGTAACACAGAAAAAGCTGGAAGTGGGGCTATGACTTAAGTGGTAGAGTACTACCTTTGAGATAGCAGAGCTTGAGAAATCAAATAAGAAAAGCAACATTCCCAAAATTATGTATATGAATAATCTAAGTTATGATTATGAATAATCTATAGTAAAATACATTCAATGAATAGACTGGAAAAGTAAACTTGTATTTGTAAATGATTAAGGGAAAAGGAAAGATTATAAATAAATCCAGGAATAAAATAAAGAAAAAATAGGCCCAAACTTACCTGAAGAGAGAAAAATAGCCAACACCAGAGAAAAAGAAAAGACCAGAAAAATCAGTAAAAATGATAAAGAAAACTAAAACTTCAATTATTTCAAAGAAAACATTTGATAGCGAGTAGCAAAGTAAGATGAAACATTATACTATATGCTAGATCAGAAAAAGTACCAAGAGAATGCTATGTCAGCAATAGATCATCTTGTAAAAACAGATGACTCCTTAGAAGTACAAGGCCCAATAAGACTGAATTAGGAGAAAATAAAAAATTCCAAATAGTGTGTAAAGGCATTTAATTTGTAATAAAGTTTCCCAACAAAGCCAAAAAGTTTTAGCTCCACTGCTGAATTTTATCAAACATGAAAGAACAAATGGCAGATTTGTTCCATTCTTCCAAAACTATTTTGCATTTAAACTCATCTCACAAATTTGCAATACCTCTGTTATTCTGAGAAGAAAACATAAAAGACCAGAACCAAAAAGAAGCCAACAAACAAAAAACTCTACATGTCAATGTCCTTGATGAAAAAAAGATTTAGACATATATTTAACAGTATGTGAGAGATAATCACAGCCAGATCTTAATTGCTCACACTTGTAATCCTAGTTATTGTAGAAGCTGAGATCTGGGTATGTGAAATTGAAACCATCCCAAGGAAAAAAGGCTAAAAGTCTTAATTTCCAATTAAGGAGCCAAAAGCTGAGATGGTGACATGGTTCTAGTAGTCAAACAACCCTAGCAAGAACAGGCCTTTGAGTTTAACTTTTAGTACTGACAAGTAAAATAAAAATAAAAACTATGATGAAATGGGATTTTACTTCAGTGATGTAAAAATAATTCAACATATTAAATCAGGTAATGTCATTAATTGGCATTAACAAAATAATGACTAAAAGAATCTGACATCTACATTTACTATATAGTAGCAAAGTAAGCCAGGTTCAGAAAGAAAAATATCACACAATTTCCCTCATATTTGGAAAAGAGACATATATACTACATATACATATACATAAATCAACATTGTATGTTTTAGTATACAAATATATATATAAAGAGAGAGAAATAGATATATACATAAAATAAATGTGGGAGAAGAGGGACAGAGGATGAAATTATATTAAAACTGAAGACTATGTCTATGTGTAAAGATGGCATAATGAAACCCACTAAAGTTATCTAAGTAAAGTAGAGAGGTCAAGGAAAATCAACATTGTATGATTTTATTTACATGTAAGCATAAAGAAGTTGTTTTGGAGATAAGCATGGTGGCACATATCTGTGATGTGACATATTTAAGACACTAGGCTGGAGAATCATGTTTGAGGACATCCCAGGAAAAACTAACAATATTCTTCTTCAAAGCCCAAATAAGAATAAAAAGCCTGAGGGTATGAATTAGGGAATTTACCTAGCATAAGTAGGAATTTGAGAAAAGAATTTACATCATAGAACCAAAGTAGAAATACCACTAAGGGAGGCTGAGATCTAACTGTAAAATTTTTACTAGAAATATTATTCCTAGCTATCTACTGGACTACCTTATTCATCTATTAGATTATATTATTAATAATAATTTCAAAATAGTTGAAAAATGAATAAGTGAATTCAATAAAAATCAACAATCAAACCAAACAAATTGAAACCCTCAATTTTTTTTTCAATTAAAGGAAATTTTTTTTTAAATATAGGGGATGGGAGTTGGCCTAGTAGTAGAGTGCTTGCCTAGCATGCACAAATACCTGGCCTTGATTTCATCATAGCATGTATATAGAAAATGATAGAAATGGTGCTAAGGCTCAAGTGGTTCTAGCCTTGAGAAAAATGCTCTGGACCTGAGTTCAAGCACCAGGATTAACAACAAAAAAAAATGTACATAACAGAACGATGTTAGTCTTTGTGAATCTTTTATTGTTCAAATTTTAGAGTTTGTATGTTTTGCTCAATATGGAAATTATAAGAAAATTAAAATGAAGGCAAAAGTAACAGAGCTAATAATTTATTGTCATTGTGTTATTATAATAATATTGTAATTTTAAAAGAGTCATGAACAAAATTACATGTGATGGACTAATGCATAACACTGGTGTTTTAAAAGCAATCAGAAGGATTGAAATTGGTCTAGTGGTAGAGTTCTTTCCTAGCAACCACAAAACCCTGGATATGAATTCTTGATACCACATACATAGCAAAATACAGAAGTGGGGTTGAGGCTCAAGTTGTAGAGAGCTAGCCTTGAAAAAGCCCAAGGGCAATAACCTGGCCCTGAGTTCAAACCCCAGGACTGGCAAATATAAATAACTTAAGAGAATAAAAGGAAAGAGAAAAAGAAAAATCAATCAGAAAAAGAGGTTTTTCCTGCCAGGGAAACAAAAACTCTATGTTGAAATCCCATATTTTAAGTGCCAATCAGAAAAGAAAACAGGGCTTGTCTTTATATTGGTTTATGATCACTTTAAAACTATGATAAATTCCACATCATATATTGTAATTCATTTTAGATAATTATTATGCATTTGAAAATATACATGGGGTGTTGAAGATATAGTCACATCAGTGGAATTAATAATAAAGAGAAATAATTGGACAAATTGATGTGAACATTTTCCTGTTTAAAATTCCCACATATAAATTAAAATATTTTTTACTTCAACATACAGAATCAAAATTTCCATGTGAGTAAAAGATGAATTCCTCAATTCAAACATTTCTTTAAATTTCATTGTAATATGGAAAATAATAGGTCTTCTTATAAATGAAAAATTGTAAGTGACAAATCATAATTAAATAGATTCACTGGATAAATAATCATAAAAGATTACACTAACACAAACAAAAACCCTCAGCCACAAGTTTATTTATATTCCTTGGAGGAAAATGTGTTAAAATTTATAATGGCATAACATGTTTCATTTCATGCTATAATTTTCCCCAACAAATAATAGAAATTATGACATTTAGCGCCAACTCTAAGGTGCTTAAAAATATGATGATAGATTCGATGCCATTCTTCCCATTTTATCTACATTATCTCATTTCACCCACAATTTCACCACAGCACAAGCTTAAGCTAAATTCTGCTACTGACACTCCATTTCACAGATTAAAAAAAAAAAAGAGAAAACCAAAAAGAAATAAGAGTTTGGTCTACTCTTCTTTTTATTTTTGCTTTCCATTCTTAGCCCCAATTCAATTTCACTGTTTTAAATATCCATAATGAATAATCAATAACTTTGTAAAATTTTTAAAGAAAAAAGAACATACTTATGTGCACATGCATGTATAATTGTCTGTGTGGCAATATAAAAGTATCTACTATGTATTTCTGTGTTTTACAGTTGGAGAATGACTATCTTAAATGTATGTTTTCTACCATGAGTGTATATACAGTTGTTTTAAATATCTTTGATCTTTACAGTCTCCTTGAAAACAAGGAAAACAAAAACCCATGCAATATACACCAGTTATAAAATTTACATTCATTCTCTCTCCTAAACCATTTTTTGCTTCTAGACCACTGATGTTTTAGTATCAGTTTATGAAAATCAGCTCTAAAATAGTCTGAAGATTTGTGGGCCACTTTTAAAACCAAGTTTGATATACTTACAAAGAAACACAGGTGATAATCAAAATGCATCATCTCATAATCAGTACTGCAAGGTACTTGTAATAATTTAAATCTATTGTACATGAGCCATAGTCAGACTACAGAATGGAGTGTGCTACAGAAATTCTTTTCCCTAATTTTGAATTCACTGACATTGCATTGGTGTTATTAAAATTGTCATGGAAGTGATATTTTCCTCAGACAGACTCTGACAAAATCTGCAAATCAGTGTGATTTATTGTTTTCTTGATTGAATAGATTTATGGCAATGCAGTAGAAAATGTCAATAAAGTGAAAATAAATTTAAATTTACTAGGTCTGTATCATTTACATCAGGAATAACTCACATAAATGCAGGAAATTTATGCACAAATTAGCAAAGATGTCACTTAATTGACTGACAAATGAGTGAAATTCTTACATAGCTTTTCCTTTTATTGTGGCATGACTCATTAGCATAAAGAAAACATCACTTAAGTTGATGTCAAACTACATTCCTTTGTTCAGTGACACTGGAATTTAAGTTTTAAATGTAAGACTTTGGCAAATGTAAAAGACAACATTCCCTGAAAATTCAGTTGATGGAATTTGTAATAAGTGGAGGGAAACAAAGGGGGTAGATGATAAAAATAGTAGACATAGCACATACTAGATAAAAATGTGATCTGTCATAGCACTTCTTTTTCCCATAATGTCTTGAGCTCCTGCACAACTGCTTCCTCTTTCCATAATTGTATGAGTTCCCACTAAAACTGTTCTTTTTTCATCATGGATTGTGTGCCTGCACAACCAAAGCTTTGAAGAAATCAGAGCAAAGCTTAAGGTAGGAGATTATGGTCATTCCTAGAGGCCTCCATTGGACTTCTTTTGGGAGCTCTTCTGTGGCCCCAACCTGGCTATATTCTTTTTTTTTCTTTTTTTTCATATATTTTTATTGTAATTAATACAAGGGTTACATGACATTTGCCAGATAGATGGTGCATTAATTCCCATACATTGATACCCTTTCACATGTCTTGGTCCCCATTTCCCTCCCTTCACCCCCACCCCTCATCTGGTTTTCCCCTCCCTATCCAATTTTAAATAACCAAATACAAATATATCTGATATATCAGGTAATAAAGTGAGATACTGTAACAATATGAGATAACCAAAGGACAGCAAAAGAGATGAGAGGTAACATAGTACCTTAAGAACAACAATCATTCATTATATGTTTTATGTTTCTATATCCTAGAGATCCTTTCATTTAGCATCCTACTATATGGCCTTTTGTATCAAGGTTTTGCTCTATTGCAAATCTCTGCTAGGAGAGCCCAAGATTTCATTTCTATTGATTATGACAAATGAGGGAAACCATTGAGCCTAAGTTCCTTTGACTCTGGCTTACTTCACTTAATATGATCTTTTCTAAGTCTTTCCATTTCCTAACAAATGTGGCGATGTCGTTCTTTCTGACAGCAGCATAGAATTCCGTTGTGTACAAATACCACATCTTGTTGATCCACTCATCAACTGAGGGACATCTAGGTTGGTTCCATATCTTTGCTATGGTAAATAGTGCTGCAGTGAACATTGTTGTGCTGGTGGATTTAGTATGTCTTTGTCTCTGGATGATTGGGTAAATGCCAAGTCGTGGAATTGCTGGGTCATAGGGGAGCTCTATGTTTAGTCTTTTGAGGCACTGCCATACTGCTTTCCATAGTGGTTGAACGAGTTTGCACTCCCACCAACAGTGCAGTAGTGATCCCTCCTGACCACATCCCCTCCAGCATCCGTTGCTATTAGTTTTCTTGATCCTGGCCATTCTAACGGGAGTGAGGTGGAATATTAGAGTTGTTGACTACATTCTTTCAGGACTTTCCTTTGACTTTCAAATGAACTTGCTCTGTTAACCTTAAAAGATTTTCTTTGAGTTTGGCTTACTTCACTTAATATGATTTTTTTCTAAGTCTTTCCATTTCCTTACATTACAAATGGGGCAATATCGTTATTTCTGACAGCAACATAGAATTCCATTGCGTATAAATACCACAACTTGTTGATAGGATAGGGAAGGGGAGAAAACAAGATGAGGAGCGAGGATGGGGGGAGGGAAATGGGGACCAAGACATGAGAAAGGTATCAAAGTTTGTGAAGTAATGCACCTTTTATCTGGTGAATATAATGTAACCTTCTATTAATTACAATAAAATATATGGAAAAAAAGATTTTCTGACTTTTAATCCTATAACGGATTGAGAAAATAAATAGGATCCCATAGATGGCATCTAAGTGCAGGATACATTAAACTATTATTTCCATATTAGATGTTACTCCTGCTTTATAACTTTATAACTTTAAGATGAATTTAAAACCTATCCATTATTTTTTTTTTGCCAGTTCTGGGGCTTGAACCCAGGACCTATGTACTGTCCTTGGGATTTTTTTAAGGGTAGCGCTCTACCTCTTGAGCCTCAGCACCAATCGGGCTTTCTGCTGTGTATGTGGTACCAAGGAATTGAACCCTGGGTTTCCTGCATGCTAGGCAAGCAGTCAATGTTCCCAGCCCCAAAGCTGCATATTCCTTTTTGGATTAACATGTTAACTATTTACCCATATACCATTGCCTACACAACACTAAAAATAGTTACTTTAACTTCTACTTTCCTTATTTATAAATGCTTTCTAAAGTTTTAAATTTACCTATTTCCAAGTTGGTTTCACAGTGAAATGTAACTCTATGGAATGGCAAAAGAAAAAATGAACTTATTTATATTTTCATATTCAGGATATTTTATTTCATGTATATATTACTTCAAATTAAAACAGACTATGAAAATATGTATTGAATTTCAGCAATATTCATGGGAAATCTCTTTGTTTTGCATATTCATTAAAAATATCCTTAAAGAGCACTACTTCTTTAAAGATTTAGTCATAATTTATTTGACTAACCCCTCTCACTGAACTGAAAACTTATATACAAACCTATATGAGACTAAAATATTTTTAAGACTAAACTATGTAATATAAAACATTTTAAGACTAAAATTTAGTACTTCTGATTTTACAGTTGTTTTAAAACTTAGCCATTGAGGCCAGTGGTGCTTGAAATTCTGTGTATGAAAAGTTCTATAGTTGTTCAGAATACCTGTAATTACCATTTATTTTAGAGACATAACATCTTTTGTATTGTTTTAGGCTTTTTACATATCTTACATTCAAAAACAGGGAAAAAATGATACATGTTTAGTGCTTTCTCATTTAAACCTACCAAGGAAAATTTATTTTTGCCTTTATACAATTATTTAAAAAAAATAACCCCCAGAGTATCATTAAGGCTAATACTCTCAACACAGAAAGCATCCTTGTTATCAGTAATCCCTGATTACTGATTCTCAGAGCAGAGACATATTTCCCAGGGCTTCAAACTAGAATGTGAGGCTTATAAACCTCACATATCTGTAAATATAAATCCTATACATATTGCTGGGCATAAAATAAGAAAATATACAATTATGAGGTAAAGAATCTGCTGGAAAACAGAAAACAACACAAAATGGCTGTATGGTTGCTTATGTGAGCTGAAGCCTACCATTTACAATTATTTCAAAACAAAACTCAAAGCCTCCCAGGCTCTTCCCTCTAGGACAAGGCCACCATAGACTGGGAGAATCTTACGTGCTTTTCAAATCTAAGCTTGACTTTCCTCTGAGGTCATTCTATCTGTAAGAGGTCATTTTCATTCTCTTCTGTCCCCCCCCTCTCTCCTACCTCCCTCTCCCTCTCCCTCTCCCTCTCCCTCTCCCTCTCCCTCTCCCTCTCCCTCTCCCTCTCCCTCTCCCTCTCCCTCTCCCTCTCCCTCTCCTCTCCCTCTCTCTCTCTCTCTCTCTCTCTCTCTCTCTCTCTCTCTCTCTCTCTCTCTCTCTCTCTTTCTCTCTTTCTGTGCGTGCTCTTATACATAATGATTTTATCATGGAATCCGTGGAATTTAATCATGCCCTCAGAAAAAATTATGTGAAAATTATGCCTGTGAAGGTGACATGTTATAAACCTGCAGCTTTTTGAAAATAATAACCAAGTTGCAAGATAGTCAATCTGGATGAGACTAGATCCCAGGCAAAATTTACAGTCCTTCTATGGAGGTATTTTTACAAAGACAGATACACAAGGAGATTGAAGGCAGATGAGACTACAAGCCAGCAAATACAAGTGTCTGCTAGAGCCAAGGAATAAGCCTCTCTTCATGCATTCTTATAGTCTTCTGACTGCACAACTAGATTTCCCCATGTTCACCTGCGGAACCTTGAAAAGAAACATCTGCCTTTTCAAGTCTCGCATATTGGTATGGCAGGCCAAGTAACCAACAACCCCTCTATTATTCTCTTCCTTGGCCATTCATGGAATTCAATAATTTCTACTAAATCCTGATGATATGCCAGGCAGTGTTCTTGCCAATTCTCCTCACAATCCTCTCCTAATCAATGTGGCCTTTCAGGAGAGGAACTTGATCATTACCTTCTCTGGAGCCTACAAAATTATACGAACAGAAGAGGGTGCTAATAAATAATGGCTGATTAAATGATTAAATGCCACGCTTGATCTTTGAGTGAGGTTCTTTTGTAGGTTGCCCAGGCCTCCTAGACGAGTACTGTATTCAAATATAGTATAAGGGCTGTGCAGAAAAAAAGAGAGTAGTCTTTAATGATAATCACATATCTAAAGTAAACATAATAAAGGCATTTTAAACAGAGATTGCATATATTTTTTTTCCTTTCTGTCCTCATCAACTATGCAAACAAAATGCCATTTTCTTTTGATTGTCTGGATATTCTTTAATTCTCAAAATAAAAACAGCCATTGAAAAGAGACTGAGAACCAGAAAGACATGTATGGGAAAGCATGAGAAGTACAGCATAAGGAATAGACATGGATGTTCAACTTATGAACTCAAACTTCTGTGTAGATAATCCTTACAACAACAACAACAACAAACCTTGAGCAAGCCCTCAGTTTCTCAAGGCCAATAATGCCTCTTGTATCAAAAAGGATTAATAAGAACAAATTGCACAGAAAGTTCACATATGCAATCAGGGGCGGCATGTTTATACAATCTTTTGGATGTAGTGAATGATTGTTGAAAGTTACTTGTGTTTATTTTGAACTGCTTTCATTACTAATATGACTTCTCTAATGACTAAGACTACAGGATATTGGTATGAGTAATTATGAGCTTGTGTTGTTTAACAAAATACCTATGAATCGGTGATTTTCAGAGGGTAAAAAAGCTCACAGTGCAGAACCTGGTGAAATTGTTCTTACTCTTTTCTCATGTTGTAGGCGATAAACAAGATGAGGGGTGGGGGTGGGGGGTGGGAAATGGGGACCTAGACATGAGAAAGGGTATCAATGTTTGTGAAATAATGCACCTTCTATCTGGTGCATATAATGTAGCCCTTCTATTAATTACAATAAAAATACACAGAAAAAAAGAAAAGATGAGTTTTCTCATGGCAGAATAGTCTAAAAAGTAAGCCACTTCTATAAACAATCTTCTTGTGAAGACTGTAATTCATTAGAACAGAACTCTGATGACTAGAAATGTCCCACCAATTAAACTGGGGATCATGGGTCAATATATATATATATATACATACATATATATATATATATATATCTTTTGGGGACATATCCAGACCCCATTAGAATGTTCATTCATTTTTTAAAAATAATTCAAAAGGACAATATATCAGTCTTAGGAAGTTATATCAAATTTGTATTTTTCTGTGACAATCCAGTAACAGAGACAAATATCATCAGAGCAAGGGGTTGTATATAGAGAGAATGATGAATCTGAAAGAATTGTCCGTAAGTAAGGTGATGCTATAATGGGAGGGAGTAAAACAACTGAAATTTTTTATTAGGTTTCTACTTTCCTTGGAAACAAACATGCCTTCTTACCCATGGGACCCTTTGTACAATCACTTTGGCTTATTTTGCTATATGTGTTTGTATGCTTATGTTAGATTTGTGTTTTATGAATTGTTATGGTGAGGTAGTGATACTGAGGACCAAAACCAAGAGCCTTGCAATGGTGAAGCAGAAGCTCTAAAATTAATTTGAACTCCCTGGCATATGTTTCTGGTCTATGGTTTTGACTGTTTCACTGCTCCTTTAAATAATTTCAATTCAAAAAATATTTTTCTTTTTGCCCTTTTTGGAAATTAATAAATTCTATTCTTTTTGGACATAATTTTCAAATTTTAGTATGCATCTTTGTTGTTGAAAATGGAATTATTATTACCTAGTACTTTCCACATTTTTGATTTCCTGTGAAACATCCAACAAGCTATTGATGTAATAATATATAATCACTATATAACATATAATTAAGTTACTTGTTGCTTATCTACTGTTTTCTCCTGTCTCCACTCCTGCCTACATCTCATATATCTTTCTGGAGATACTCATCCAGTGCATATATGTATATATATATATATACATATTCTTTATATTTTATTAAAAATTCATTGTTTAGAAATATGTTTATTAACAAGCTGGAGTTTGATGACATCAAACTCAGCTACTTTGATAGTGGAAGTCCAATGCCAGTCAGTGCAAAAACATAATAAGACCCATCCTCATCTCAGCAAATAAGGCAGTCATGATGGTATACATTTATAAGTCCAGGTATAGGCATATTGCTCTTTTCTAGTTGTGATATAATGGGTGTACTTGGAGACACATTTCATCCTTTTTATTTATTTTGAAGTTATATAGGTTCACTAGTGATTTTTCTTAAGAAATCTTTTTAAAACTTCAGGGACATTAAAATGTATATGAGAGATTTACCTTCTGTCCTCTGTGTTTCATAGTAGTCATTCTTATTTTTCTACATTAGCTCTCTGATATCCATTCTGGGAAGCTTTTAATTTATCTTTGATATTTTTGAGTTCTCTCTAGTTTTTCTGTTCTATTTCATTCATCTATCAATCAGTTTATTTTTTTACTCTGGCTTTTGCTGACCTTTTCTGTTTCTCTTGCCCCATCTTTTATGAATTTTATTGGGAGAGTAGACTTAAAATGGTTTTGCTTTGGTGAAAATTCTTTGCAAATAACAAGGTGAAATAATTTCCCTGTAGAAAAACTTTAGTTTCTTTACTGGACTTTCTATCTGGATAAATTGTATTTTCTTTACTGGATGATTATAATTTGAGCCTTAAATCTTAATAAATTCACAAGTTTAATACAACCTTGGGGGCTTCTCACATTCTAGGTAAGTGTTGCACCTCTATGCTGAAATCACAGGAGGTTGTGTGGACTTCCTTTGATAACTTTCATAGTGAAGATGAAAAGTTAAGCAAAATGTCTCTCTGAAATCCCTTTGCTGATTAACAGATGCATAGTAGGCAAACAGTCTTCCACTAAGATACACACCCAACACTTTAACAAATTTTTCTTTCAAAGCTCTATGTACATTTAAGTGTGCAGATAATTGAGCACCATGTCTCTCTTCTAATGTGGTTAGCTGTGCAAAGAAATGCATGAATAAATACATTTTGAATAAATCATTAAGCCAATGAATTCCTACACAGAATTTAGAGTTTGGATGTATTAGGCTAGATCTGGCTTTTATGTTTAATATATTTGTAACCCATAGATATTTTCACATCATGAGATTCATTTTCTCTTTTTGCAAAATTAGAGATCTGTGGCTATCAGAATAATTGTGGTTCCAGATTATAGAGAATAAACACAAACCAATAGTTTGGTGCCAAAGACTCCAAATATTAATTGACCTTAGTAATTATACTTATGTATGGCAGACATCATACTTACGTATGATGCCTGTAGTTCTACCTGTTAAGGAGACTGAGTCCTGGAATATAATAGCTCAAAGCCAGCTTGGGCAGAAAAGATTCCATTTCCATTGACAAATAAAATACCACACTCAAGTGTTAGGTCACAAATTGAGAACAAGCAACCTGAATCCAAAGCAAGGGGTTCTGAATTTGAAGTTTAGAATTTAAGCCCCAGTAATGAAATGCACAAATACAAAAAAAGGAATTTATTAACATGCAAGTGGGAAAACCATGTAACATTTCAGGGATTTTGTAGGCACACATAATAAATACTTGGAACCAGAATCTCAGATCCCTCCCTTCATGCCCATCCTCCTCTTACTCCTTCTTTTCCTTCCCTCATCTTCTCTTTCTTCTTTTCTTCCTATCTTTGTTTCTTGCTAATACTCAGAATTGAAATCAGAGGCTCACACTGTCAGGTTTGACTTGTACCCTGGCCCTCTATCTCTTGAACCACACCACCGCTACCAGCTTTTTCCTGGTTATTTGAAGGGGGGGGTGGCTTCAAACCATTATCCCCAGATTTCAGCCTGAGTAGATAGGATTACAGTGGTGAGCTGTTGTTGATGAGCATGATTTTCTATTTATCACTTGAAAGAGAACAGGAATAGTAGGGGAAAGTGTGAAGAAATGTAGCAGTGCTACTCACTTCATACTATGTTCAAAACGAACTATAAACCTATGGTGGAGGGGGTTATGAGGTAACTAGGAGAAAACAAGGGTAAAGGTAACACACTTCCAAAAGAAATGGATATCAGAATACGGAAACAAGAGGTTTATCTTTGTGATTGTTGTTTTTTAATGTACTTTGCAAAGTTATTTTTCCCCTTGTGGTTTATCTCATGTAGTTACTGTATCTGACGTTGGTACCTGGTATATTGTATATACATTTATTTATTTATTTATTTGAAATAGGGAAGGGAGGGAGAAAACAAGATAATTGGGAGGGAGTGGAAGAAGGGAAAGGTAGGAGAAAAAAACATAAAAAATGATATCAATATTCAAAATGTAATGTACCCACTACCTGATGAATGTAACTGTACACCCTATATATATCACCCTGACAATAAAATACAAAAACAGTATAAAAATTTTTAAAAATCCAGTTTTATTAATCTTAGAAAATACTCACCTTAGAACTTCAACTTTTGTAACAGATCAATAAATCAAAGCAATTTTAAAACAAAAAAAGTAAAGAAATGTAGGGGCTGAGAGTGTTAGACTGCTTATTTACCATGCATGAAGCCCTGGGTTTGATTACTTGGTACCATTTATACAGAAAAAGCTAGAAGTGGTGCTGTGGTACTTTTCTTCATATATTTGCTTTATTTCTAATCTATCAGTTCCATCATTAAGAGCTTAAGTTCCCCTTACTGGAACATTCTCCTGTGGATCCTACTCCTCCTACCTAAGATCTTGCATTTTATCATTTTGTAACTCTAAGAAACAAGAAAATGTCCGTAAAAACTTCAATGTTATCTAAACATATACATGAGCATGTGTATAATTCTAAAAATCATAGAATCTTGGATACTTCATTTCTAGACCAATTATTAAGATAGTAGTCCTATAACCTATGGAACCACTCCAATACAAAAGTTAGAAAGACTATCGAGCAAAACTCTTCCCCAACACCTAGGTAACCCTTCCAGAGCAAGGAATCCATTTGAAAAGAGTAAAAAGTCCACGGGTAGGATGGTAGATTTGAGCTGAACAGCTCAGGGATAGTGCCCAGGCCCAGGGTTCAAGCCCCATGACACACCAAAAAAGGGGGGAGTAAAGAAAGAATAAAAGACTTTAGTGTTGAAACTCCACTAGATTGAAACCTAAGCCCTCACAGCTTCCATATAATACTGACCTGAGCATCCCATATCACTCCTACTTTTTTAATACTTATCACTCCTGACTCTTAGTTTCCATGTTTCTTTCACTATATCTTGAATATCCTAATCTTTGACCTTGAAATCACAAACCAAGGGATGCTCATGCATTTGATTCTCTTTACCACTATCACTCTGTCTTTCAATATCTCAATGGCAGAAGAAATATTTCTCCTCTCAGACACACTTCCCATTGCTCTCTTCTAGGACATTGCATTTACCTTCAACAGAGATAGCTCCAAGCTCATGTTGTCACCCAATCACTTGTCATGAGGTAAGGTAATCTCATGAGATAATTTGGCCTCTTGAATCCCACCCATGTACTGAACAGTAAGTCTTCTGTTTATAAGCCAGGAAAGCAATTCACTATCCACAATTATTCTCTGATCATTATTGTACCTTTGATGTTTTCACTATCACCCTTTGTCCAGATCAATTCAGACATTCCTTTCTCCAAATTGTCAATGTCGCAAATGATGCTATTAAGGTTACTAGAAATTACATATCTATTTTCTTTACAGCACTCCAAGGGAAGAAATATCAGATCATTGTTCTGTATCTTGTGCACACTCAATGCTGTAATGAGAGAGCTCCCTTAACTAGATACTCAAAACTTTCGTATTTCCTGACATATGCACATTTGTGTTAGCTGATCTTTGCTACTCTGAAGTAAAGAAGGCATAAAAATATATTCACCCAAGAGACACATAAACAAATAGTCTTTCAAATAATGGAAGTGGTATGAGCCATGAAGCTACTTCATTGTTTTTATTTCTTTAAAACTAATTGTTATTGAATTTGGACAATATTTTCTAAAGCTGAATAATAAAGACATTTATTAGTCACACTTCACTCTAATATGAAAGACAGACAAGCAAACACACCTCTCGGTATTTTATCCATGCTAGATGGAACTCTCTAGAGGTGTCTTCATGTAATTCTACAGTCTCTATTATAGCCATGTCTAGACTTGCCTAGAAGAATTCCGATAATAGCAAATCCCTCAACCCATCACAGGTTGTTCCATTAAGAACTGAAAAAAAATTAGCATCTGAGAAAGAAAATTGTGTACCCAAAGTCTTTCAATCACTTTGTGTTTCATATCTACTGATACAATTAAAATGAATCTCTTTTTAAAAAAACACATTTCAATCACAAAGAAATTATTTCTTTTATTTCTGATGGGATAAGACTACCAAAGACCTAGTTCTTGTTGTCCACATTTTTTTTTTACACATGGGGACTGAAGTTCAGGGTAGGAAACAACCAATGCAAATAAGCTGAGTATTTTGTATAAGCTAGGACTAGAATTTTGAGTTCTCCAACCTCCTACATTCATTTCCATGATAACACCTTCATATATATATACTCATATACCTTCATATACATACCATAATATATATCTTCATATATATGTATGCTTTTCACATAAGAAAATATAGTAAGCTATTTTTTTCCATCACTTGACCCTCACTCCATTCAGTTCCAGACTACCTAGTTACACAAGACCACAAGCTATGTTTTGAAATTGAAGCAAAACACTAATTAGACTTAGTGGCACTTGGGGCCTTATGGGCTTAAGCTATGATGTATCCTAAGGAGACTGACTTAGGAGAGGTGACAGCTGGGTGGCCAGAAGAGTGATGTTCTCAGATATAGAATGTAGTGACCAGTAGACTTTCTTGCTGCTCCAGTCTAAAAGGAAAAAAAAAATATGCAATGCTTTCCCAGCTTGGGAAGCATTTCTTACAAAGTCTTTAATATTAATACAAGGGCCATCTAAGCTTTAGAGATAAAAACATCTTGAACAAGTCACATAACTTCCTAGATTTATTTATTTATACAATAAGGTCGAGGTAAAAACATTTTAAATTCTTTTGTTGTGAAAATTAAAGTGTCACCCTTTCATATTCTTGGCACAATAAATGATGGTTAAAATTATTACATTTGGAGATGTTGCACTGTTTTGTGACATAAAAAAATTCTAGTTCTTTCAGTTAGGATGTTGAGCAATCAAGATCTTTCAGACAGCTCACTAATATAGCTGAGAGCCAAATGCTAGAGCTGCTTGAATTCTTAGGATACACAAATGCTTCTCAGCTCTCCAGGTAGGTTCAAATCCCAGGTGGAATGGAATTACGATTTTCATTATACTCCCTGTGAGTCTTGAAAAATATGCATGAATATATTAGAACACATTGATGAATCCCCAAATACCTGAGTTGAAGAGCTTCCCCAAAGGTCAAAAGAACCCCTTCAAGTTTATATGAAGTAGAGATGTTTGTAATATTTTATATTAAGTTGAAAAAAGAAAATGAAGAACCCAGCATCAAATATAACAAACCCAAAGCAATGGTTTCTATCTTGTATTAAGAACTTTATAAAACTCATGTTTGCCCTTCAAAATGTTTGGCTGAGTGTAGGTCAGATAACCAGCTTTCAGTCTGCCCTTTTCCATGAAAAATAAATTTAACCCAGGTAGATAGGAAAAATTATCTGGATACCTAGTGCATTTTTATTAATACCCATATTTGAATAAAAGCTGAAATAGGATTTGTTACGCCAAAGTCTCTGACAGTACAACATTATTTATATGAATAGGCATGGGTAAGTAAGTGAGTTAATGTTGCAGTATTTTTAAAGCCAGCTGTTCCCCAAGCAAGGAAATATCTGGCTGTCGTAAATGATCAATTGCCTAAAAAGGTACAAGTTTTGCAAATTTCTAAACAAGATAATCAGTGAAGTTCCCCTACCTACCTCGACAGCTCATTCTAGCAACCAAATTATGAGTGAGAACTTCAGTTTCATGCTCAGAGATACATTTTCCTTACCCCAGAGTGTCACTGAATTGAAAATGTCACAACCCTTCGGGGCATATGAAAAATGCATATTATTTCACATCTGCTTTCCACTTGATCCCAATGGGCCTGGTATTTCCCCAAATTGCTGTGTATAAAAACCAATTCAATTTGATTGAGGCATGAACGGAAACTTACAAGCACAGTAGAATACTTGCTTTGAGGTTAAAATGGGAAACTTTGCATTGTTATCACGGGCAATGGCTGTTGTGAGTAGGGGCTTTCTTCATAAAACCACCTGTTATCATGTTTCTTCTCTAGCGATTCTGAAGCAGCATCTCAAAATCTCATCCCAGAAGTATTAAATGATTTCATCAAAAATATCTCTGCCTTTTACAAAAAGCCTAGCTAGTACATGTTTACAGAATGGGAAGAGGTCTGAGAGTTTAGAAGGAAGGAATTGGAGTTGTAGGCACTAGTGTTTTTTAGAAGCTCTCTGACCTTGGTTAACATATTTACCCTCTCTGAGATACATTTCCTCATCTGCCAAAAAATCGATGTGGAGCCAGGAGTGTATCCTAGTGCTGAGAATGCTTGCCTAGCATGCATGAAGCCCTGAGTTTAATTCCTTGATACCACATACTAAGAAAAAAACCCGAAGTGGTGCTGTGGCTCAAGTGACAGAGCTCTAGCCTTAAGTAAAATGAGTCCAAGGACAGTGTTCAGGCTCTAAGCTCAAGTTCCCAGACTGGCAAAAAAAATCTATTGGCATGGACATTCAATATAAAATATCAATACATATTACATAAAGTTTGCTTAAGCAGAAACTGAAGAATGTTTTGTGTACACACACAGCTTGTAAAATAGTGGAAATCCTAATCCATTGAATTAAGCCTCTGAGAACAGAAAAGAAGAAAGAAGACTGATCTTGTCTTGTGCCCCTTTATGGGATAATGATGATATGAGTTTGTTTTCATAAATTTTTCCTTTTTGTCAGTATTCTTGACTTCACATAAGCTAAAGTTGAAAACCTCTGAAAAGCACTGTTGGACTATCAGTTTATCAAACATCACTCCCAACGCAGCGAACATAAAGCAACAGGCTTGTGTTGAAGGGAAATACTGGTTTGTGAAGAAGGACAATATTGCAATCCATCAACTCTCTGCTCTTCCTCACATTCTTCCCATCTCCCCAGAGGGGAGGCCTTGGATTAGATTTAACACAATCCACGCTGCAGAAAGGCTGTGTACCAGCTGATAAGCAAGCAGGACTGCTGGGAAGAGCCTTGTATGCTACTGCTCCCCAGAGCTCTGGCTATTTATTTCACTTCTATCCCAATCGAGCAACGACATTTGCTAAATCTTGCTTGATTCTGTCACAGGATCCCTTTGAAAATCGCTACGTTTGCAGCCAGGAATGAGAAGTTTGGCAAGAAAGAATGTCTTGTGACTAGCTGGCAGGACCACATTGGCATGCATAGGCTTTCTTGGGGAAAATTATCCCTTTGCCGGGCAATTAAAATCAATCTGGTAATACTGCCAGCTGAGGAAGCCGGTGAGTTTTGTTCCAGCTACTGTCATGTGTGGACATCTCAGATTCCCTCTGAATGTGATGTTGGGAACTCTTGGCTCACAATGATATGCCACTTGTGAAATATAGTTGAAAACAGACATCAGGAAAAAGTCACATGATTACAGAATTGCTCAGCAGAAGCTTTTCACCAGCTTCATATTATTAACCTGTTTGACCATCTGGAAGAATCCCACAGATACCATTATAAAAGCAATAGTGTTAAATACACATCACATATGCATAAGTGTACCACCAATTCAACACTGAAATATGAGTCTAAATACTTTGGTGCCTTAAATAATAAATTAAAACAGTAGGTCTGATAGTTAATAAGACTTGCTCTATCAGAGGTGTCACCTCGTGATGAATACAATATATTTATAAATGACATTTGTTTCATTGGTGACAAAATCGAGGGATTGACTAATATAATTGAATTTGGTGCCCACATTAATATGTCAAATAAATGCTTAAATTTCAATTTGAGATTAGGAATAATACAAGCCTTAGTACTCCGTTTTTATACAGAGCCCTCCATTTACAGAGCTCTTGTAGGAAAAGCTAAGTGAAATGACTTGGATTAGCAATGCACAGTGGCACATTTTATGTTAATCAACAAAAGTCATATTAATAACTTTGAGTCATAGTTTCCTTTGCTTCATTTTGCACAGACTTCCATGGACATTGAATGTTACAATAATACCAGTAAAAAATATGCATTGATCACTTGAGTCAGACACTGCTAATTGCTTTAAAGGCATAAATTCAGGACATATAGAGAGGATTCTTGTCATAATAAAAAAATTTAGGTAACTCATTAAATGTAATGATATTCAGGAAAAACCATTTTACTTCTTTGTATAGGAAACGTTAAGGGCCTTTAGAAATTCTTAACAAACACCAGAGGGTTGATGCTTCCATTAGTATTATTTTAGCAGAGAAGTATTCAAATCCATCCAGTATAGGAAATTCCATGAGACTCATTCCAATTACCCACTAAAAAGCTGGGAGTAGAGCTGTGGTTCAATTTGTGGAGTGTTATATTGAAGCAAAAATGTTCAGGGACCACACTTAGGCCCTGAGTTCAGAGCCCATTACCAACACACACACACACACACACACACACACACACACACACACACACACAGTGTCTACATCAGTAAAGATCTGACCATACTGAAAGCATGCCAGTGTGAAGCTAAAACTATCAGCTATGCCATTCAAATGTCATTTATTAAGTTTTAGGAAATTGCAAAAGCATGTATTTTCATGAAATAAATGTATATTTGATTTCAAAAAAGAATCTGCCCCTCATCTTGTTTTCCCCCGTTCCCTATTCAATTTCAAATAACCAAATACAAATATATCTGATATATCAGGTCACAAAGTGAGATACTATAACAATATGAGATAACCAAGGGACAGCAAAAGAGATGAGAGATAACATAGTACCTTAAGAACAACAATCATGGGGAAGGAAGACGGCGCCGAGACAACAGGGTCTCTGCCTAGCTCTCTCCCACAAAAAGAGAGAACCAGGGAGTCCCACGAGCCAACTACCTTAAGAAATCCACAACAACAAACTCAAAAAGCAACGGAGAAGGACTCAAACTGGAAAAGAAATCCAGATAAAGCTCACATCCAACTTTCTCAAAGAATTCGGAACGCGAGGACCCCTCCCCCACCTCTCGCCGCTGGATCCAACCCATGAAAGCCCCGGAAAGTCGCGAAAAGCTGCGGCAGTGGAGGGCGCCAGGCCGGGAGCCCAACGGCTACAGACACCAGCACAGAACCGGGCCAGCGAACAGCAGAAGCAGCGGAACCCAGACACGGAACCAGAACAGCAAGCAGTGGAACCCAAACGCAGAACACAGGCAGCAGCGGAGACCCGAGGGGAGTGAAGGACTCCCCACCACCGTGGAGCACCCGCAGATGGACACAGAGGCGTGAGTAATACAGCGCGTCCCCAAACACATTGGGAAAGTGGAGTGGGTGCCAAGCAATAGAACTTAACTCAGACCCCAACACCCCGCCCAAGAAAGACTGGCGGGAGCAGGGGGGCAAGGAATTTAGAATCCTGTCCCTCCCCTCAACAGCCCCCTCCCTCAGGCCATTGACTGGAGATTGACAGGCGGGCTACCTAAGACCCAGCACCCCACCAAGGGAGGCGGGGCTGTCCCAACTCCCACCCACCCAACGGGCTCAACCCCCAGTCCTCTGACTGGAGACTGACAAGCTGGCGGACCCTAAGACTCAGCACCCCACCAGGGGAGGCGGAGCTGTCCCAGCTCCCACCTGCCCACCAGGCTCCTCTCCCAGGCCACTGGATCTGGAGAGTGGAGGGCGCAGGGACCCTGCCTTACAACAGCTGGTAGGGGGTGCGGGAAAATAGGAGCCAGCATCTGCACCCCTCCCTCAATTCTTGAGCAAGGCATCCTCCAGCTGGGAATCCTGAGTAAGACAGCACCGAGGGGCCCCCCACAGTCACAGACTCTGACAAAGCAGTGGAAACACAGCAGGGATCTGAAGGGCCGACCAGCAGCCAAGCTCCTCTTCTGAGAATCAAAAAGGCTCCACCCTTGGAGCCCACGTCCCCAGCTGGGCCCCGCCCCTGGTAACAGAGGGGTCTCCTGCTGGTCCTGCTGAGAGCCCCTGAAACTCTCAATCCCCAGACCCTTGGCTTGGGGCCGCCCCTGGAAGCAGCACAGGAAAACGTCTGCCAACCGCGCTCAGACAGAAGCTCGCAGATCCATCCCATGGTCCACTGTGGGGCCACTGGTTGGGCTAAGAGCTAGTCGTGCAGCAACACATAAGGTTTATTCTACTACTTTCCAAACTTTGTACTCAAATACGCTACCTACTTACCAACTTAGGTCAGTTATCCTTACGCTATACCTATTCTTCATTACTACAATATTCTTACACTCCTACGTTAATCCTCTTGTACCTCCCCTGACCTCTCTCATTCTATTTTTCTATCTCTGGACCTCTGTTCGTCTTTCAACCCTTATACTGCATGGATCTACACTTGATGGCTGTTGAGCAACACTGTATATCTAGGTGTTTAATTATTCTCTAGGCTCAGAGGGACTTAAAGACAATAGAGATTGGATTGAGAGGCTTATTGTTTTGGGTATAAATCGCTTATCAGTGGATGTATTAGACTGGTCAGTAACTGGACAAAAAGAAAGAGTGATAACACCAATCAAAACTTGTGAACATCTAGTGTCTGCAAGCTACAGAGGTCTAGGTTGGTTATATCTGAAAAACTGTAATCGTGTTTAGTATTAATCTTGCTCCCATTTTCAAATGGGCACAACAAGAAACTCAAGAAAAATGTCAAATCAAGAAACAACATCCCCCACCCAATGTAAACAGACAATGGAACAGTCAATGGCAAACCTAGAGGAGAGTCTTCCAAGTGCTATACAAATGCAATTGATAAACATCATTAATGAAAAATGTGAAAATATAAAGAAAGAGATAAGGGAGGAAGCCATAGCTGAACAAGAGGAAACCATAAACAAGGTGATAAGTAAAAAAGAAGCCATAAAGGAGGCCATAATAAAGGTTTTTCAAAGAAAGGTGGATGAATTCATAGAATCCACAAATAAAAACGTGACCAAACTCCAGCAAATGTTCAAAGAAAATAAAGCTACTGAGCTAACCACTCAAATGGAAATCAAGGAGCTAAAGAAATCCATACATGATCTAAAAGAAGAGATGCAAGGCATCAAAAATGAGCAATTAGAAGCAAGGGAGATGAAAAATAAAGTAGATAGCTTTGATAGCAGGTTAGACAATGCAGAGGAGAGAATTTCCGGGGCTGAAGATAATTTAGTTATTATAGAGAAAGAACAGAAAATGAGTCAATCCAAATCTAAGAAAAATGAGAGAGCGCTTCAGGAAGTCCAAGAAACAATTAGGAAGCCTAATTTAAGGCTAATTGGTATTGAGGAGGGTCTGGAGAAAGACGTCAATGGTATTGGAAATATACTTCAGGGAATCATCTCAGAGAATTTCCCAAATATCCAGAAGGGCAGGCCCATCCAGATACAAGAAGCTTTTAGAACCCCAAACAGACCTGACCAGAAAAGAACATCCCGGCCAGGAGTTTGGCCTAGTGGTTAAAGTGCTTGCCTAGCACGCACGAAGACCTGGGTTCGATTCCTCGGTACCACATACATAGAAAAAAGCCAGAAATGGTGCTGAGGCTCAAGTGGTAGAGATCTAGCCTTGAGAAAGCCCAAGGACAGTGCTCAGGCCCTGAGTCCAAGCCCCAGGACTGGCAAAAAAAAAAAAAAAGAACATCCCACCGCCACATCGTAATCTGAACTGGATCAATAGAAACCAAAGAAAGGATCTTAAAGGCACCCAGGGAAAAGGGATCAGTAACCTATAAAGGAAAACCAATCAGAATAACCCCAGATTTCTCAGCAGAGACCATGCAAGCAAGAAGTGACTGGAAGCATATATGTCCTGCCCTTAAGTAAAATAACTACCAACCAAGAATACTGTACCCAGCTAAGCTCTCATTCATAACTGAGGGAACAATAAAAACATTCCATTCCAGGGAAAAGCTGCAACAATATGTCGCAACAAAACCAACACTACAAAGAATTCTGAAAGATGTTCTATACATAGAAAACCAAAATGAATGCAATATAGGGAAAGAAATGGCACCTAAACAGCATACCATCTAAGGACCACAAGAACTGTCAAGACAATGGCCCAAATAAAAGCTTTTAAAAATGGTAGGACCTAATAAATATCTCTCAATCCTAACTCTCAATATCAATGGACTCAACTCTCCAATTAAACGGCATAGGCTGTCTAGTTGGATCAAAAAGCAAGAGCCATCGTTCTGCTGTCTTCAAGAGACATATCTTACCCAAAAAAACAATCATCTTTTGAAAGTGAGAAGTTGGAATAAACTCTATCAAGCTAACGGCCCCCATAAACAGGCTGGAGTTGCCATCCTCATATCAGATAAAATAGACTTCGAACTAAAATTAGTAAGAAAAGACAAAGAAGGTTACTACATACTACTAAAGGGATCTTTCCTCCAGGAAGACATAACGATCCTAAATATTTACACACCCAATCCCTGAGCTCCAAACTTCATCAAGCAAACTTTACTTACACTAAAACCATACACAGATCAAAATACAGTGATTGTCGGTGACTTTAACACACCACTCTTACCTATGGATAGATCAACAAGGCAAAAACTCAACAGAGAAACCTTAGAACTGAACAACTATATAGACCAACTAGATCTAACAGACATCTGCAGAATATTCCACCCAGCAACAACACAATATACGTTTTTCTCAGCAGCACATGGAACATTCTCCAAAATAGATCACATCTTAGGCCATAAAACAAACCTGGTCAGATTCAAAAACACTGAAATTATTCCATGTACACTCTCAGACCACAAAGGCATCAAATTGGAACTGAACACACATCTCCACCAACGAAAACCCTGTAACTCATGGAGACTGAAAAACACATTGTTGAATCACCAATGGGTCATCGAAGAGATCAGAACAGAAATCCAACAGTTTATGAAATTTAACAGTAAGGAGCACACAAAATATCAACTCCTTTGGGACACAGCAAAGGCAGTACTCAGAGGAAAATTTATAGCGCTGAGTGCCTACAACCACAAGTTGGAAAAATTGTAAACCAACAAGTTAATGTCTCACCTTAAGCTCCTGGAAAAAGAGCAACAAACCAACCCTAATCCCAGTAGAAGAAAGCAAATTATTAAAATCAAAGCAGAATTAAATGATTTGGAATCCAAAAAAACTATAGAAAGAATCAACAAAACAAGGAGTTGGTTCTTTGAAAGAATTAACAAAATTGACAAGCCCTTAGCAAATCTTACCAAAAAAAGAAGAGAGCATATTGAAATAAACAAAATCGCAGATGAAAATGGTAATATCACGACAGAAATTACCAAGATCCAGAATATCATGAGGGAATACTTCTCAAAACTTTATGCCGACAAATTTGAGAATTTGGATGAAATGTATGAATTCCTAGCCAATATTAACATACACACACTGAATCAAGAAGAACTAAGCCAACTCAACAGGCCTATTTCAAGCTCTGAAATAGAAATGGCAATTAGAGAACTTCCACCTAAGAAAAGCCCAGGGCCAGATGGATTCACAGCTGAATTCTATAAGGTCTTCAAAGCAGAGCTCACACCAATACTCCTCAAGCTCTTCAACAAAATTGAAAATGAAGGTTCCTTACCAAACTCATTCTATGAAGCCAGTATAACCCTCATCCCCAAACCAGACAGAGATTCATCAAAGAAAGAGAACTATAGACCTATCTCTTTGATGAACATTGATGCAAAACTTCTCAACAAAATACTGGCCAACCGTCTACAACAACTCATCAAAAAAATTATACACTATGATCAAACTGGATTCATCACAGGGAGGCAAAGCTGGTTCAACATATGCAAATCAATTAATATAATTCAACACATCAACAGGAGCAAAGACAAAAATCACATGATTGCCTCAATAGACGCGGAAAGGCATTTGACAAGATCCAACACCCCTTTATGTTAAAAGCTCTGGAGAAACTAGGAATCCATGGAACATTCCTCAATGTAATAAAGGCTGTATATGAGAAACCCACAGCTAGTATTACACTTAATGGTGAAAATCTAAAGCCATTCCCTCTAAAATCAGGAACAAGACAAGGATGCCCACTCTCTCCACTCCTCTTTAACATAGTACTAGAATTCCTAGCCAGTGCAATAAGGCAAGAAGCAAGTATAAAGGGGATCCAAGTAAGGAAAGAGGAAATAAAACTATCCCTCTTTGCAAATGACATGATTCTGTATTTAAAGAATCCTATAGACTGTACTCCCAAGCTCCTTGAGCTCATTCAAAACTTTGATAGAGTAGCAAGCTATAAAATCAACCCTCAAAAATCAACTGCCTTCCTTTACGCCAACAGTGAGAGGAACGAGGCAATAATCAGGAAAGAAACTCCTTTCACAATAGCCTCAAAGAAAATAAAGTACCTAGGAATTAGCTTAACTAAGAATGTAAAGGACCTTTTTGACGAAAACTTTAAAACTCTAAAAAAGGAAATTATAGCAGAACTAAGGAAATGGAAAAACCTCCCATGCTCCTGGATTGGAAGAATCAACATTGTGAAAATGACAGTCTTGCCAAGGGCTATCTACAAATTCAACACAATACCCATCAATATCCCAATGGCATTCTTTCAAGAAATAGAAGAGGCAATTCAAAATTTCATATGGAATAATAAAAGACTCCGTATAGCAAAAACACTTCTTAGCAGGAACAACAGCGCCAGAGGAATTTCAATTCCAAACTTTAGACTCTATTACAGAGCTATAATTATCAAAACAGCTTGGTACTGGCACAAGAACAGGCCTGAGGAAACTGGAATAGAACTGAGGACCCAGATATTAAACCACAGACCTATGTCCACCTAATCTTTGACAAGGGAGCCAAAAAAATAGAATGGAAGAAAGACAGCCTCTTCAACAAGTTGTGCTGGCAGAACTGGTTAAGCACCTGCAGAAAACTAAAGCTGGATCCTTCTTTGTCACCTTGCACTAGAATTAACTCCAAATGGATCAAAGACCTGGAGGTAAAAGCTGACACACTGAAAACTTTGCAGGAAGGAATAGGAGATACACTAGGCCTCCTTGGCTCAGATCGAAACTTTCTTAATAAGGACCAAGAATCACAACAAATCAGAGAAAGGCTGGATAAGTGGGACTGCATTAAACTGAAGAGCTTTTGTATGGCAAAGGACATAGCTAGTAAATTAATTAGGAAGCCTACAGAGTGGGAGAAGATCTTCACCAACCAAACAACGGACAAAGGCCTCATATCTAAAATATATCAACAACTCAAAAAATTGAATCACTCCAAAACTAATCTCCAAAGTAACAACCATCCCATTAAAAATGGGCCAAAGACTTAAAGAGAGTCGTCTCTGAAGAAGAAACAAAAATGGCCTATAGACACATGAAGAAATACTCAACATCTCTGGTCATAAAAGAATTGCAAATCAAAACAACTCTAAGATTCCACCTCACTCCAGTTAGAATGGCCAGGATCAGGAAAAGGAACAATAACATATGCTGGAGCGGATGTGGCTAGGAGGGATCACTACTACACTGTTGGTGGGATTGCAAACTCGTTCAACCACTATGGAAAGCAGTGTGGCAGTGCCTCAAAAGGCTAAATATACAACTCCCCTATGACCCAGCAATTCCACTACTTGGCATTTACCTAACCATCCAGAAACAAGGGCATACTAAATCCACTAGCACAACAATGTTCGTTGCAGCACTATTCACCATAGCGGAGATACAGAACCAACCTAGATGTCCCTCAGTTGATGAGTGGATCAACGATTTGTGGTATTTGTACACAATGGAATTCTATGCTGCTGTCAGAAAGAATGACATCACCCCATTTGTTAGGAAATGGAAAGACTTAGAAAAAATCATATTAAGTGAAGTAAGCCAGACTCAAAGGAACTTAGGCTCAATGGTTTCCCTCATTCGTCATAATCAGTAGAAACCTTGGGCTCTACTAGCAGAGATTTGCAATAGAGCAAAATCTTGATACATAAGGCCATATAGAATTATGCTAATTGAAAGGACCTCCAGGATATTGAAACAAAAGCCATATAATGAATGATTGTTGTCCTTAATGTACTATGTTGTCTCTCATCTCCTTTGCTGTCCCTTGGTTATCTCATATTGGTATAGTATCTCACTTTGTTATCTGATATATTGAATTTATTTGTATTTGGTTATTTGAAATTTGATAGGGAAGGGGGGAAAACGAAGATGGGTGGGGGGTGTCGGGGGGGAGGGAAAAGTGTACCAAGACATATGAAAGGGTATCAATGTATGTGAATTAATGCACCTTCTATCTGGCAAATATCATGTAACCCTTTTACTAATTACAATAAAAAATGCAAAAAAATAAAAAAAGAACAACAATCATTTATTATATGGCTTATGTTTCTATATCCTAGAGATCCTTTCATTTAGTGTCCTACTATATGGCCTTTTGTATCAAGGTTTTGCTCTACTGCAAATCTCTTCTAGGAGAGCCCAAGGTTTCTACTGATTATGACAAATGAGGGAAACCATTGGGCCTAAGTTCCTTTGAGCCTGACTTATTTCACTTAATATGATCTTTTCTAAGTCTTTCCATTTCCTAACAAATGGGGCAATGCCATTCTTTCTGACAGCAGCATAGAATTCCATTATGTACAAATACCACATCTTGTTGATCCATTCGTCAACTGAGGGACATCTAGGTTGGTTCCATATCTTAGCTATGGTAAATAGTGCTGCAATGAACATGGTTGTGCTAGTGGGTTTAGTATGTCCTTGTTTCTGGGTGATTGGGTAAATGCCAAGTAGTGGAATTGCTGGGTCATAGGGGAGTTCTATGTTTAGTCTTTTGAGGAACTGCCATACTGCTTTCCATAGTGGTTGAACGAGTTTGCACTTCCACCAACAGTGTAGTAGTGATCCCTCCTGGCCACATTCCCTCCAGCATCTGTTATTATTCGTTTTCCTGATCCTGGCCATTCTAACTGGAGTGAGGTGGAATCTTAGAGTTGTTTTGATTTGCATTTCTTTTATGACCAGAGATGTTGAGCATTTCTTCATGTGTCTATAGGCCATTTTTGTTTCTTCTTCAGAGAAGACTCTCTTTAAGTCTTTGGCCCATCTTTTAATGGACGGTTGTTACTTTAGAGATTAGTTTTGGATTGATTCAATTTTTTGAGCTGTTGATATATTTTAGATATCATGATTGGCCTAGCAAATTATAGATTTCCTATAGCTAAAGATATTTTATTTCAAAAATATACTTAAAGGACTAGAAGGGTAGCTTAGTGGTAGAGTGCTTGCCTAGCATGCACAAGGACCCACATACACAGAAAAAAGCCAAAAATGGTGCTGTGGAAGAAGTGTTAGAGCCCAAGGGCAGTGCCCAGGTCCTGAGTTCAAGGCCCAGGACTGGCATATATATATGTAGATAGATAGATAGATATAGTATATATATATATAGATATAGATATAGATAGATAGATATGTGTGTGTATATAACTTATATTTATCTGTTTTATATTATATAAGTTATATAGTTATAATAATGAGTGTAAAATATAATTGCAAATTAAGATGATTTAATAATCATAAACTTAAAAAGTAAATTAAATATAATTATACCTAATATAATTAAGAAGTAAATATCTTAAAACTAATTTTAAATTTAATTAAAAATCAATAAATATGGGCCTGCGAGTTTGGCCTAGTGGTTGAGTGCTTGCCTAGCATGTACAAAGACCTGGGTTCGATTCCTCGGTACCACATACATGGCAAAAAGCCGGAAGTGGTGCTGAGGCTCAAGTGGTAGAGTGCTAGACTTGAGAAAAAAGTCCAAGGACAGTGCTCAGGCCCTGAGACCAAGCGAAGGACTAGCAAAAGAATCAATAAATATGAAAACCATCACTAACTTCATAAAGCAGATTGATATAAAATTCCAAGTGAGCAGTTCAACTAAAAGAAAGAAAATAAATAAGTATGGTATCTACCCTCATAGCTACTGTGAAGTAAGGAACAAATTCTACAAGTGAAAACTATATAACACACATTTTTGAAGAAGCTAATCATAAATATAACTGAATTCTTGGAACTCAATGGAAATAACTAAAAGAAGTAAAAAGTGAAAACAAAAGAAACACAACCCAATGATGCAAGAGAACTTTATAAGAATCTAAGCCTGATACTTGTATACAACAAATAAAAACCTCTATATATGCACTCAAAAATGTAAGAACTCATTGAAATAACACTCTCTGATAAGCACAAATATAAATGTTTTTTGTAAACCTTCCAGAGAGAAGGCTGAGATAAAAATATCTACAGACATGGACATTGTGTAGTATATCTGAGTCTGGCATGCACAAGCCACAATCATAGCAAATTGTGAGTGAAACTCTAAGAAATGTATTTTTTGTCCTAATGATGCTGCCACTAATATTTGAAAGTAATTGTGATGTTATGGAAAATAGTAAACAGAGACTTCTCATCACATCAGCCCAGCTCTGAATCCTGAGGAAAATTGCAGACATCAGCTAACTGATTTTTCCACCTCAATTTCTTTTTCCTGAAGTGGACAAGTCAGTATTCATTTTTAAAATTTGTTGGATAGAAGATCATAGAAGATATTGGGCTCTGGTAGCCATAATTGTCTGCTTCTACATTCAGTGAATCTATAGACACTGGAGAACTCTTGATTAAAAGGACTTTGGAGAACCCATGTAATTATTAACAAATAATTTAACAGTAATGGATATGAAAACTCACTAAGACTAGTACCAGTCAAGCCACTCCCACATGTAGATATCAATTTGTATTCTTTGTGAAATATAAACATAAAGGCTGTCTACTAATAATTTCATTAACAAAAACAATAAAAATACAACACAGCATGGAGACTCGTGACTATTTCACTTTTCCATCTATGCCAAAGCAATTCTTTTGGCCATCCACATGAATCTATAAACCCAAGCTTACTTCCAAAGAAAACTTTGATCCAATAGTAGTAACTGGCTCTACATAAGGCACCCAGAACTATTTCTGTATCAAATTTCTCTCTCTCTCTCTAGCTATTGATCAAAGCTAAAGCAACTTGGCAACAAAGAGTCTTTGAAATTTTCCATAATCATATATTCTAATCTTTAGTTCTTTTCCATCAATGGGGTTTAGCAGCCAAGACGAGTGTGTACAAATGATGTAGAATTAATGTCTAGAGAATTTTGCTTCACTAATGAAATTGAAGCGAATATAAAATTTGTGAATTTGTCTGGGTGGAAAACACTAAGTTACTCTGGGAAAGGTTGATGTAAGATCTGACATTTCACAATGAGGCATCAAATATTCTTGTCTGGTTAATTTTGCAATCTGCGATACTTGTACTTTTGAAAGGGGGATGTCAAGAAAGCCATTAGAATCTTTTGCACTCTTTCCTTCCATGAACCCACTCCAGATAGAAAGTGGTTACCTGAACAAAGGCTTTCCCTGAGGTTAAAGGACCTAAGACAGCAAAGAGAAAAAAGTTACTTTATCCACATTAGGAATGCTAGCCTTGAAAGACAGTAAATGGTTCACTCCGGGGAAACACATAGATCCTACCAATCTCTTGGCAGGGGTAATTTACTAGGCTCTGTACAAATGGCTGCACATTCTCTTTCATGCACCTTCCTTCCTCCCCACTCCTGTTCACATCTCAACTCAAACCATTGGTTTCATTGAAAGGCTGAGCTGAGGAAACTGTATATTTTTCCATAGAGTATCAACATGGTTAAAGGGGTTCATTCTGTTCTAGTGACTGAATGGCCTTCACATTTTCAGACTTCTAATCTGACTCGAATCTAGACTCTTCTGTTCTGCACAATCCTTCATTGGCCCAGAAAGCACCCCAGACTCCCTTCCTCTGTGAGTCAAAGACCTAGCCACATTAATTCCAAGGGAAAAGAAGGAACTAAAAAGATAAAAACTAAAAAGATGTTAGAGAATGACAATTGAGCACATAATCCATCACACCTATGGTAGGGTACAATTTTAGTGTTGTTTTTCAAGTCTTAAAACTAAGTGGTGGTAGATGGGGGTCTAGTTCCACCTTCCATGTGGAAGAGTAGACACTTTTTAGAGAAATTTTTTAGCAAGATAATATTCAAAACTGTGGTCTGCATGGAGACCAGAGACACAAAAGTTCTACACAGATAAGCCTGATGATGTAGCTCACATTGGCGGTAGCACTGTTTATCGTTAGTTGAGAAGAACAACAATTCATAAAGATGGGAACCAAATATGTTAGCATCAAGTCTCCTTTAACCCCTGGCACTTGTTTAGTTTATTTATTTATGTTTATTGTTTATTATAAGTGATGGAGAGGGATAGTTACAATTACATATGAAAGGCAATGATTACATTTCATGAACTGTGTTAGTGCCTCCCTCATTTTCTACTCCTTTCCTACTCATGCCCCTTCTCTCCCAAGTCATAAAATTCATTTCCAACAGTGTCTAATGAGTGTCTTAATTTCACTAGTTCTTCCTTTGTCCTGTTGTTTCTTTCTTCTTTCTTTTCTTTTTTTTTTGTGGGTTATGGGGTTTGAAGTCAGCCTGGGAGCTTTCCCTGAACACTTCAGCTCAAGACTACCACCCTACCTCTGGGCCTGGACTTTGTCCCTGAGCTCTTCAGCCAGTCCCACTTCCCATTTTCTATAGGTTAATTGAAAATAAGACTTTCAGGTTCTTTTGTGCTTGGGTTGGATTTGAACCTTGATCCTCAGATCTCAGCCTGCTGAGTAGCTAGGATTACAGGTGTATGCCACTGAGCCTGGTTGTCCTGCTCTTTCCTTCCATGAATAAGATATACTTATTTACACAACAAAGCGTAGAGGAAACCAAAAAAAACTGAAATAACTGGAGAGCATAATAAAAACCTCTAGTTTCCAATTCTTGCAGTTCATGTTGATAAGCTTCATTATATATGGCCCTATGCATGCAGAGATTAGAATATATCATAGATATATTCTAGTTATTAAAATGAGGGAAACATGCAACCTCCATTTCTTTAGGCCTGACTTGTGCCACTTAATATATTTTTTTTTCCAGATCCTTCAATTTCCTTTCAGATTGGGCAATGGCATTCTTTCTAATGGAAGCATAGAACACCATACCACATTTTCATAAGCCATACATCTACTGTGGGACATTTGGGCTTATTGTATCTTAGACATGATAAATAATATTGTAATGAAAATGGTTGTGCTGGTAGCTTTAGTGTGACCTTGTCTGTGGTTATTTGGGTAAATGCTGGGTCCTGGGGAGCTCTTTGTTTAGTCTTTTGAGAAGCTTTCACACCGTTTTCCAGAGTGGTTGATCGAGTTTACATTCCCACCAACAGTATAGTACTCTTTTCTTTTGACAACATTCCTGCCAGCATATGTTGTTATTAGATTTCTGGATAATAGTCATTCTCAAACTGAAGTGAGGTGAAATCTCAATGGTGTTTTCATTTGTTTCATTTATAACCACAGGTGTTAGCATTTCTTCATGTTTCTATTGTATACTTTGACTTCCTCTTCAGAGAAGTCTCTCTTTAAGTCTTTAGCCCACTAGTTGATGAGGTGGTTGTTTCTTTCAGGATTTTTTTTATGTAATTTAATTTTATGAGCTATAATTATATTATAGATATGAGGCCCTTGTCTGTTATATACCTAGTTAAGGTCTTCTCCCAAGCTGTGGTCTTTCTGTTTATCTTGCTAGCTATGCCCTTTGCCATGCAGAGGCTCTGTAGTTTAATACAATCACATTTATTGAAAGTTTCTTTGATTTGTTAGATTTCAGGCTTTTATTTAGAAAATTTCTATCTGTGCCAAGGAGATCTAGTGTTTCCCATATTCTGTCATATAATATAATCAGGCTATCTGCCATTACCTCGAGATCTTTTATCCATTTGGAATTGATTCTGATGCATGATGGTAGGAATAGAGACCCAACTTCAATTTTCTGCACATGTGTAGCCAATTCTTCCACACTATGTTTTGAAGAAGCTGTCTTTCTTCCATCCTGTTTTTTGACGGGGAGTAAGAGGGCTCCCATATCAAAGGTTAGGCTCTCATAGGTCTGTGAGTTCATTTCTGGGTCTTCAAATTATCCCATTGGTGCTTGGGCCTGTTCTGTGACAAGATCAAGGTGTTTTTTGTTTGTTTGTTTTGTTTATAATTATCATAGCTGTGTAATAGAGTTTGAAGTTTAGTATAGATATTTTCTTCCAGCACTGTTCTTCCTGCTAAAGATTGTTTATATTATTCAGGATCTTTTATCAGTCCATATGATTTTTTTTATTATTTCTTCTCATTCATTAAAGAATTATGTTGGGATATTGATGGGTATTGCATTGAATTTGTAGATAGCTTTGGAAGGATTGACATTTTCCCAATTTTGATCCAATCCAGGAGCATGGGAGGGTTTTCTATTTTCTTAGATCTGCTTTAATTTCGTTTTCTCAGCTCTTTAAAGTTTTCCTTATAGAGGTTCTTCATTTGGTTAATTTCTAGGTATGGCTTTTGAGATTATTACGAAAGGAATTGTTCTCCTGAGTTCAGCCTCACTCTTCTCAATGTTGATATACAGAAAAGTTATTGATTTTTTTATGGATTAAATTCATAACCTACTACTTTGTATCAGTAATTTGGGAATATAGTCTATGGGGTTCTTTAACTACAGGATCATGTCATCGCAAAAGGGAGAGTTTTATTTCTGACCTATTTGAATCTCCTTTATGTTTGCCTGTTACCTTATTATTCTAGCTAGGAATTTAAATGACTCACGCCCCTTTAACTCTTCTATTTCTTTAAATAATGGCATTGGGATATTGATCAATATTGCGTTGAATTTGTAGATTGCCCTTGGCAAGATTGCCATTTTCATGAGGTTAATTATTCCAATCTAGGAGCATAGGAAGTTTTTCCATTTCTTCAGTTCTGGTTTAATTACCTTTTTCATGGTTTTAAAGTTTAAAAGATCCTTTACATTCTTAGTTAAGTTAATTCCTAGGTACTTTATTTTCTTTGAGGCTATTGGGAAGGAGTTGCTTTCCTGATTGTTGCCTCATTCCTCTCATTGCTAGCATAGAAGAAGGAAGTGGATTTTTCACGGTTAATTTTTTACCTTGCTACATTGCAAAAATTTTGAATCAGCTGAAGCAGCTTGGGAGTAGAGTCTATATGGTTCTTTAAATACAGAATCATGTCATCTGCAAAGAGGGAAAGTTTCACTTCTTTCCCTATTTGGATCCCCTTTATGCTTGCTTCTTGCCTTACTGCTCTGGCTAGGATTTCTAATACTATGTTAAAGAGGAGTGGAGAGAGTGGGCATTCTTGTCTCATTCCTGGTTTTAGAGGAAATGGCTTTGGCTTTTCACCATTAAGTATAATGCTAGCTGCAGGTTTGTCATATACAGCCTTTATTAAACTGAGGAATAATCCATGGATTCCTAGTTTCTCCAGAGCTTTTAGCATGAAGGGGTGTTGGACCTCGGCAAATGCCTTTTCTGCAAATATTGGGACAGTCGTGATTCTTGCATTTGCTCCTGTTGATGTGTTGAGTTATAATAATTGACTTGTGTATGTTGCACCAGGTTTGCATCCCTGTGATGAATCCTGTTTGATCAAAAGCCCTGGGCTTTTCTTGGATGGAAGGTCTTATTGCAATTTCTATTTCAGTGCTCAAATAGGTCTGTTGAGTTGGGTTAGTTCTTCTTGGTTCAGTGTGGGTATGTTAATATTGGCGAGAAATTCATCCATTTCTTCTAGATTCTCAAATTTGTTGGCATAAAAGTTTGAAAATAATTCCCTCATGATGCTCTCGATCTTGGTAATTTCTCTTGTGATTTTGTTCATTTGGGTGAGCTGCCTTCTTTTTTTGGTGATTTGCTAAGAGTCTGTCAATTTTGTTAATTTTTTCAAAGCACCAATTCCTTGTTTTGTTGATTCTTTCATTAGTTTTTTGTGGGATCCAATTCATTTAATTTTGCTTAGATTTTAATAATTGTCTTCCTTCTACTGGCATTGGGGTTGGTTTGTTGCTCTTTTTACAGGAGCTTAAGGTGTGACATTAAATTGTTCATTTGTGATTTTTCCAATTTGTTAATGTAATCCCTCAGAGCTATAAATTCCCTTGAGTATTGCTTTGGCTGTATCTCAAAGGAACTGGCATTTTTGTACTCCTTTTGGTAAAATTTCATAAACTGTTGAATTTCTGTTCTCATTTCCTTGATGACCCATTGGTCATTTAACAATGTGTTGTTCAATCTCCATGTGTTACAGGGTTTTCGTTGGTGGAGATTGGTGTTCAGTTCCAATTTGATGCCCTTGTGGTTTGAGAAAATGCAGGGAATAATTCCAGTGTTTCTGAATCTGCACAGGTTTGTTTTATGGGCTAAAATGTGGTCTATTTTGGAAAATGTTCTATGTGCTGCTGAAAACAAAAATGTATATTGTGATGTTGTTGGGTGAAATAATCTGCAGATGTCTGTTAGATCTAGTTGGTCTATACAGTTGTTCAATTCTGAGGTTTCTCTGTTGAGTTTTTGCTCTAGTTGAGAGTGGTGTGTTGATCTGTCCATAGGTGAGAGTGGTGTGTTAAAGTCACAAACAATTACTGTGTTTTTATCTATGTGTGGTTCTAGTGAAAGTAATGTTTGCTTGATGAAGTTCGGTGCTCTGGGATTAGGTGTGTAGATATTTAGGATGCTTATGTCCTCCTGGAGGTAAGATCCCTGTATTAGTATGTAATAACCTTCGTTGTCTTTCTTCACTAATTTTAGTTTGAAGTCTATTTTATTTGATATGAGGATGGCAACTCCGGCCTGTTTACGGGGTTGTTAGCTTGATAAACTTTATTACAACCTCTGACTTTCAAAAATATTTGTTTTTTGGGGAAAGATGTGTCTCTTGAAGACAGCAGAATGATGGATCTTGCTTTTTGATCAAACTAAGTCTATGCTGTTTAGTTTGAGAGTTAAGTCCATTGATATTGACAGTTAGGATTTGAATATATTTACTAGCTCCTGCCATTTTTAAAAGATTTCATTAGGGCCTGTGGCTTGACAGTTCCTGCGGTACTTAGCTGGTATGATTTTTGGTTGCCATTTCTTTTCAGTATCTCATTTGTGTTGGTTTTCAATGTATAGAACATTTCTGAGAATTTCTGTAATGCTTGTTTGTTTGCTACATAATGTTGCAACTTTTCCTTGGAATGAAAGGTTTTATTGTTCCCTCAGTTATGAATGAGAGCTTAGCTGGGTACAGTATTCTTGGTTGGTAGTTATTTGTCTTAAGGGCATGACATATATCCTTCCAATCTCTTCTTGCTTGCATGGTCTCTGCTGAGAAATCTGTGGTTATTCTGAATGGTTTTTCTTTGTAGGTGATTGTTCTCTTCTTCCTGGCTGCTTTTAGGGTCCTTTCTTTGGTCTCTGTTGATCCTGTAGGGATTATAATGTGGCGGTGGGATGTCCTTTTCTGGTCTGGTCTGTTTGGGGTTCTAAAAGCTTCTTGTATCTGGATGGGCCTGCCCTTCTGGATATTTGGAAAGTTCTCTGAGAAGATTCCCTGAAGTATATTTCCAGTACAATTGACCTCTTTCTCCAGGCCCTCAATACCAATTAGCCTTAAATTAGGCTTCTTAATTGTATCTTGGACCTCCTGAGCATTCTCTCATATTTCCTAAATTTGGTTTGACTCGTTTTCTGTTCTTCTGTTCAGCTTTTTATTGTGGATTCTATGAATTCTACCATTTTTCTTTTCTAGCTTCCTTATGTTCATGTAAATCCTTTATTATGGCCACCTTTATGGCTTCCTCACGTTCACCTGTCACCTTCTTATTGGTTTTATCTCATTTAGATGGGGCTTCCTCACATATCTCTTTCTGTATGCTTTCAGCTTTTCATTAATCATGTTTATCTATTACATTTGTATATCATTTCGAGGACTCTCCTCTAGTTTCGCCATTGACTGCTCCATTGCCTGTTTATATTTGGTGGGAGATGCTATTCCTTGATTTGCCATTTTTCTTGAGTTTCTTGTTCTGCCCATTTGCAAATGGGAGCAAGGTTAATACTGCTCAAGATTACAATTTTTAAGATATAACCAACCTAGAGCTCTTTAGATGGCCAGACAATAGATGTTCACAATTTTACATTGGTATTATCACTCTCTTTTTTTTGTGCACTTACAGAAAAACCAAATACCACCACCTGTCACCATTTTATGAGAAAAAAAACCCACAATTGTATTTAAGTCCCTCTGGACCTACAGTAAAATTGAACACCTAGATATATAGTATAGCTCAACAACCATCAACTGTAGATCCATGCATTATAAAAGCTGAAGGATGAACAGGGGACTAGAGATAAAAAAATAGTATGAAAGACAAGAGAGAAGGTAAGAAAAGAGTAACGTAGGAGTGTAAGATTAATATAGTACCGAAGAAAAGGGATTGTGTCAGGTTAACTGACCTAAGGTGATAGAAAGGTAAAATAGTTGAGTACAAAATTTAGAAAACATAAAATAAAACTTATGAAAATAAGAACAGTAATAAGAAGAATGTATAAAGAAAAGGGCAAGGTATATCTAGGAGAGATCAATGATAAAAATTTTAAAAAGGTAAAAATAAACAAAAAAAAAGGTAGGGGGAGATCCCACACAATTGTGAATTCTTAGATAAGAAATACTAGGGTTAAGAACCAACAGATTAAAAAGCAGGTAACTGTATTAATAAAAATACCATTTGTATCTTGTCTGTACCCAGTGTCCTCACTATGTTTCTAGAAACAACCAGAATTACAGAAGGAAAGGGAGAAAAAAAATGGAAAGAATCATAACATAAAAAGGGTGGTAGTAAAATGGTAAAAGAAAAAGAACAAATAAAAATGCAAATGAAAACAGGTAGAAAAAAAGGGGTATTCTTCAGGGTTTTTTGAGGGGAGACAGGGTATGAAGCTTGTGTCTCCACCAAATTTAGGATCCAAACCCTTCAAAAAGTCTTTTTCTGCTGCAATTTGGCTTTGCGGACTTTCTGATCAGTTTGTTTGATTGGGCAAAAAAAAGTGGTGAACCATGAGTGGCTTTGTTTACCAGGAGCGCAGCCCCACCCAGGGAGAGGAACTTCTTGCTAGCACCAGGGGTGGACATCAGGCTAAGCTGGCTCTGGGAAAACCTTTGCCCTTTTGAATGATGGTGCTGCCTGCACCACTTCTCAGGCTCCAGTTGGTTTGGCCGGGTCTTTCCCAGCAGTCAAGATGGCACTGCTGTCGGCTGGTGGGGGAGGGGATTCCTTCCCAATGCCATTCTGAGAACAGAATTGGAAATGTCCATCAAGTAACAAATTGCTGGATTTCCGGATTCTGTGAAGCTGGCAGGTCTGTGCCATGGCCGGGTGATGGCTCTGTGGTCACACAGGCTCTGTGTGGCTCCACCTGGAGCCGGCAGCTCTGCACTGCTGAGAAGCGCTGTCTGCTCAGGTTCTGGAGGGAGGATTTGTCTCCAAGATGCTCTAAGTGGCTGGTGCCATTCCACACTATCTCCTTGTGCCAGTTTCCTGCCTTTCTTCTTCATGACTGAGATCTCTGTGGTGCTAAAGCTTACTTAGGATCAATCTTTGGGTATGAACTTTCCCCTAAGATGCTAGAACTGGTATGTTGGTAAGAGCTCAGAAAGACTCACACTGAGATGCCGCCGTTTTCCACCTGTATCTTCTCCTAGGTCTTCTCATTTTTTTAATATTTGCTTAGTGCAAATCCCAATCTACCCTCACTCGATCTCAATACAGTCATTTTGATTCAACTTCTATAAACGTTAGATGAATAAATAGATACAAACATAAACACATGGTATAATTTACTTGAAGCTATGTGTCTTTTCTGGTAATAAATGATTCTCTGACCAGAATAAGGAAGGAGCCATCCCTGTAGCATAAGTAAGAAGATAAAAGAATCTTAATCAGTCTACCTTAAATTCTTTACCCAGATCTTTAGATGCTAATAGGAGTTGCCATTGTAGGAAGCCTGGTTGGTAGCATTCATAGAAACGATTAAAACAATTCATTTTAATCAAACAATGCTTTCTAATATTACCTGTCTTTTTAATATTACCTAGGCAATTTGAAAAACACAAGCAGACAAGACAGGCTACATGTACTATCAGTGAGATCAAGATACTACAGGTAGGACTAGGTGCTATTACAAAATAGGATATTACCAATTGGAGGCTAATATTCTCTAGTTAAATGAAATATGTAGTCAGGCACAGTAACTTTAGATGAACTCTTTGTAAACTTGAGAGGCATTAGAATCACTTGGAGAGTTTATTAAACTGAATGACTGAGCCAGAGCAATCTGGGATAGGTCTGTGATGGAGATGAGATATGTGTTGTTTTGTCCTGTATATCAACACATTCTAATATGCTGGCTTAGGGCCACAGTATGAACACCACTGTATTAGACAATATGTTGGTGATAAGAGAAGTGAGGCAATGGGGGAGATTGGGGGAGGGAACTATACAGCAGTAAAGATAAGTTGCATGTCATGAGTTCAAAGTAGAAATCATAGTCTCAGGGAAAAGAGGATGGGCCAGGACTGGTAGTGTACAAACAGGAGTATCACTGTCCAGGTTATCATATGTGTAAAGCCACACCCTAACTAAAAGTTGCACCCCCCCAACAAAATAAGACTTGCAGAGTAACTCTAGTAGTACATCAGTTTACTAGTAAGTCTGAGGCTCTGAGTTCAAACTCTAGTCTCATGAAAATAATAATGATAATGCAGAAACAAAAATGTCATAGTCAAAAGTAAAGAAGTAGAGTACTTTCTAGAAAGGAAAAGTTTCTTGATTATTCACCCCAGTACTACCAAAAAGAAGGAGAGGAGGACAAATAGAGGAGGAGGATAAGGAGGAGGAAGAGGAGGAGGAGGAGGAGGAGAAGGGGAAGGAGGAGGAGGAAGAGGAGGAGGAAGAGGAAGAAAAAGGAGGAGAAAAAGGAGAAAGAGATGAGAAGAAGAGGAAGAAGAAGAAGAAGCATTTTTCTTTACATATTAAGTAGAAATGCAGATGTTACTCTATATTTAAGTCATCTGACTAATCTATGTACATTGTCCTTGACATCAGTACCACATGATTAATTTCAAGAAGTCTTCCCTACACCATGCTTTTCTCTTGGTATGCAGAGGTGACCCTAGATATATATTATCCTACATGGACAAGAATTCCAATCTATCTATCTATCTATCTATCTATCTATCTATCTATCTATCTATCTATCTATCTACCATCTCTATATATATACTTTCAGTGAGACTCAATGGAAATAGAAAGATTTATTTTTGAATGAAGCAAGAAGAAAATGTTGGCATGAGGAAATAAATCATTATTGGAACAAAATTAATTGCCTGAAAAGGTTTTCACAATTCAAAGATTATAGGACAATATTAGGCCAAACTTTTAAAACATGTCAACACTTGAAGGCTGCTGACCTAGAAAAGTGTTATTTTATATTAGCCTTACCTACTGATAATCTTAATATCGATGTGTTCCCTTAAAGTCATGAGTTTGAAATTCTATAAACAAAGATCCTTTATTTCTCTTCTTCCCTGTTGAACTTTTAGCCTACTGCACAGCAGGCACTTAACAAATGTTGCTTATATAAACAAAATATGTGACTCGGAGATTGAAATCCCCTACATTATTGCATTTGCAGTTAGGTTTAGTTTTGAATTTTTTTCTTGTGTTTTCTGCTGTGTTGTTGTCTATTTTCATCAATTCACAGTTTTTGATTTTTGATTTAACTTTCGTGAGGTCACCAATGCGACCATGGCCTACACATAACTGTTGTCTATACCATGAACCAGTATGTGTTTTGCCCTCTTCACCTCTTCCATCTTCTCGAATTGAAATCATTTGGCTATTATGCTTGCAATCACTGTTCAATAAAACCTCCAGCCGCTGACTATCACCTTTGCCAGATTTTTCGTTTCTTGTTTGAATGTCTTTCATCTTTTCCAATTGTCCTTTGGCTGGATTCAATGTGTAAGTGACTATTACTTTGCAATGCACACACCATAACCCCAATTTTCCATTTGTTGGTTTATTTTCTGAAGAAAATTGCACTTCATTACAGATCTATTCATCTGTGAGTTGACAGGGGTGGAAAGGGATGGAGTTTTATTCTAGTCTTAAGTGGGTCACATTTTTTCCCACTTTTGCTTGAGCAGGGAATGGGAACATAAGTTTGGTTTCTTCTGTAGGAGATTCAACAAGGATGCTTGATCTGAAGTCATTAGGGTCATGACAATACATCAATGCCATGAAGTAATATATGCATTATTTATAAAATGTAATCACAGGGGCCATATTTGAAATTTTTTAAAGGCATCATAAAAGAGTTTCTAACTTTCCCAAAGAAAATTAGAAATATCACATATGATTTAAAAATCTCACAGCTATTCAATGCCACTCAGCTTCATGTGATGATAGTCCTATTTTGCCCATAAGAAATATCCTCTGGAAAAAATAGCTTGTATAATAAATTTTTATGCACTGACTCAAATTTTACATGTCATCAATGACATGTGGCTAAAAAATAGAGGGTATAATTAAATAGAACTTCAGATTTTATGAGGGGCTTTAATAAACTTTATGGTGTTAAGTGTTCATTACCAAGAAATTATGGTAATATTTTGACAGATGATATAGGTCATTTGATGTGCCTAATTTTACAAAATTTACAGAATTCAGTTATGTGGGTAAGACTTTGCCTAAAATGTCATGTCTCCCCTATTTCAGGTTGTAGGCATCTATAGTTTGACTTACGTTTGGGGTATTAGGCTAGCACAGTGAACTCTACTCAGATCTGAATCAAGAAGACCAGAGTAACTGAGCCAATCATTGCCTTACCAAAGGAGGAGAAGGGGAGAAAGTGGAGGAGGAAGTGAGGAGGGAGGAAGGATGAAAGGGACAGAGGGAAGGAAGGAAGGAAAGAAGAAAGGAAGGAAGGAAGGCAGAGAGGAAGGAAGGAAGGAAGGAAGGAAGGAAGGAAGGAAGGAAGGAAGGAAGGAAGGAAGGAAGGAAGGAAGGAAGGGAGAGAGGAAGGGAGGGAGGAAGGGAGAGAGGAAGGGAGGGAGGAAGGGAGGGAGGGAGGGAGGGAGGGAGGGAAGGAAGGGAGAAGGGAGGGAGAAAAGGGAGGCAACACAAGGACTTGAATTCAAATTCCAGTGTTGTCAATTGTAAAAGATAATATTGGACCCGTGATAGTTTCTATTTTTTGATATTTGAGTTTCATAAATAGTTCCCACAAGACTGTAATAAAATGTAAAAAGCTGTGGATTAGAATGAGCAGCTTTGGCTATTAGTTCTCGCCATAGCATAGCTTTTATTTCTCACAATTCTCAGGACTGAGGAGTCCATTGCAGAAGTAAAAGTACAGTCAGTGTCTGCTGAGGTCCATCAAAGCTCTGTCTTGTATTCTCACCTCATGAAAGGAAAATACAAATTCCCTAGGGCCAAATGTATAAGGACACTGATTGCATTGGTAGCAGATTTGCCCTTTTGATGATTACTATTGCTATACACTAGGGAAAAGTGTCAGCATAGGAATTTTGGAGACATACAAACATTTAGACTAATAACTGGCTACATCTAGGTTTTGGTTACTGTGAGAACTATGAGATTGGGGCGGAAATATATTTAGGATTTACTGATATAGTTCTGAGCTGATCTGAAATTCCAGTGAATACTGCCTATTCTAGAGCTCAGAGGTTTACATGAAGACTCCGTTCTAATATGTTCTAGTATTCATATTTGTTGTTGCATAATTTGAATATCTTTAGTTAAAAAGGATCATGGCTTGAGTGCTTGACAACAAATTCAAATTTAGAAATGAGAATTAACCTCAAACAAAACAAAATATGAGAAGGGGTATTAATGTGTGAGAAGTAATGCACCTACTACATGGCGAATGTAACTGTAACCCTTCTATACACTATGCTGACAATAAAAAAAATCTACTATAGGATGAGGCTAAGTGAAATGAACTTTAGGATATGAAAACAAGAGGTTATCTTTGTGATCACTGTTCTTAATGTACTATGTGAAGTTATTTCTTTTCTCTTTGTTTTCCCCTTATGGTTTATCTCATGTTGTTACTCTATCTGACTTTGGCACCTGGTATATTGTTTATTGATTCATTTGAAATAGGGAAAGGAAGGGGAAAAACAAGATGATTAGGAGGGGGTGGCGGGAAGAAAAGTGGAAGAAAAATATGGGAAGAGATATCAATATTCAAGAAATAATGTACCCACTACCTGATGAATGTAACTGTAACCCCTCTATACATCACCCCAACAATAAAAAAGAAAGAAAAAAACAAGTAGACTAAATAGACTATACAATATGTCATGCTTCCCCTATTTTGAACATTATATAAGGTGTAGAGTATCCAACATAACATGATATACCAGTAGATACAATTTTTATGTTTTCAATCTATCAATAACAAAAGCATGTCAACAATCAAAATAAAATAATAGTAAGTGTGTCTGTCACTTCTCAGTGTTTAACATGGTGTGAAAGTTCTCTGTGATCTTACCCTACTAACATTTCCATCTTGGTGGTTACCATTTCCTCTGATATTTTCATTTCTCAATGAAAGCAAAGGGAGAAGAATGAAACTTTGAGCGACACAGCCTTAACCATGTTTCTGAAGACATTTGAATAGCATGGATAACAATGAATTCAATATTGTTCAATATGTACAACTCTTTTATTAGAGTACATGTCAAACTTAACCACTCTGATGAAGCAAATTGCATTTCTTTCTCCAGCAATAATTACTTCATTTCCGTGTTGCTCAAGAATACAGCACTTTGAAAGACTACTATATATATCAGTTCTTGCTACTAATTATTAATGCTCGAGTCACATACTTATTACATTATTTACTTTTTTATAGTTTTTTTCAGTGCTTACTTCTCAGAAGTAATTGTTGTTTATTCTTACGTGTAACTGTACTGTGATGTAATTGGAAACAAATCTTATGTTTTATTTATACCACAAAGGACATACATGGCATTCCCAGCAAGATATTCTGTATCAATAACAATAGAAATGAAAGTGAAAAGACTGAGCATCACTCTAGCAAAGTATTCAAAATCTGTGTATCGATGCCTACAATATCATACAGGTAAACACAGCTGCAAAAATGTCCCCACTCAAATCATGGAGCACAATGTCTGCTCTATATATGTGTGACTGGTCCAAGAGCATTTAAAATGCACTAATTCCTTGAGGAGATAGGTGGAGCTTGGAGAGATAGGCGAGAGAGTTATGAATGAGATGATATTAACTGAGATACACTGAGCTCATAGACAGAAGTGTTGAATTGAAACCTCTGCACAACTATTAAAATGTAATTTTTAAAAGGCAAGAAGACAAAAGGATGAGTTGAGAAGTTGGTTGAATATGTGACTCCAATAATTTTAGGCAAAGGCAAATACCTGGTAAGAGAGCTGAGAACTAGCCTGGATGGGGAATCTTTTTATACCCTTGCTACAAAGCAAGGTTGAAGAAAAATATGTAGCTAAGGAAATGTTTAAATAAGCCAAGCTTTCCAATATCCAGAGTCCTAGAATAGAAATAAAGGGCCAAACAAAATAATATAGAGTCTGAAGTTTGCTATTAAAAATCTTATGCTGGGCCGCGAGTTTGGCCTAATAATAGAGAGCTTGCCTAGCATTCACAAAGACACGGTTCAATTCCTTGGTCCCATATATATAGAAAAAGCCAGAAGTGGTGCAGTGACTCAAGTGGTAGAATTCTAGCCAAATCCAAGGATAATGCTCAGGCCCTGAGTTTAAGCCCTGGGGTTGGCAAAACATCCTTATATGTATCTTACAGTACTATGAAGCATTAGTAAAAGAGTAAGGGATGGTTATCTAAGAATGATGAAAGGGATAATATTTGTCACAATATATAAACTGTTAAATGACCAACCCTTTCCCCAACTACTTAAATAAAATAATAAAAAGAAGAAAAACTTAAAAAAAAACCCTGAAATTCTTCACTTCATTTGCTGCCTCAGCTTTTCCCAAAAGAAGGGGAGCTTAGAATAGGCATTGAAAAAAAAAAAAGGAAAACAGGCAATATTCATTTAGATTAGTTAGGAGATGTTTACAGTCACTCCTGTATTGGCCATTAGAGTTCCCTCCAACTAAAACTCCACAAAGTCACATTTTTCAAAAACTGCCAATTTCTCTTACAATAATCACATAGGAAAACATAAAGAGAGCAATGAAACATTTATAATGAATAGTACAAATAATTTGCCCTGCAAGCTTCTTTTCCATATGTAAGGAAATGGAAAGATTTTGAAACATATATAATCAAAGAAAGCAAGACCTGGAGAAACTTGGGTTGCACGATTTACCTCATCTAAGGTAACTAGACTGTGCTTAAAAATCTATAAGTAAACACACTGGGTGGAAAGCAAATGAATTACCTGAAATACAATAGACTCTATAGAAAATGTAAATAGTATAATTCTTTGAAAACATGAAGTCAAAGCCCAAGAAAGGAAGGACCAGGAAATGGGTACCTGCAAGAGGGGAGGGTGGGACTAAGAGGAAATGGGTAGAAAAATAAATAGGGAAGAAGGAAGAACCCAGGGGAAAATTCATTGTATATTCCACAGAATTGAGAAGTAAAGGGAAATGGATGAAAGGGGTGGGGGTGAAGATGCCAAAGTGATGGCACAAATCAAGATGCATCTCACACATAAGCTGCTTTGTTAAATGACGAAACATTTCAGTCCATAACGTAAAATTAAGATAAGCAAGGGAAAAGTTGGGCTGTAAGAATGACTGAGAATGCTGAAAGGGATGATACTGATAAAGATGCACTGGGTGCATAAACTGCTCTGATTAATGGTAACTCCTGCTCAATAAAGCATATTCCACAAAGACTGAAAAGGAATAGTCCAACTCTAACACTATAGGCAGGGAGGGAAATTGACACCACCAGAAAAATAACAGGTCTACTGGTAGTTGAGGTCAGAATTGCGATCTCATTGGATACAATCATTGGATTCTACTAGCAAACCTTCATATTTTTATTTTCCAAATAGAAAAGTTGAAAATCATGGGTGTTAATGAGTTTTCTTCAGGTTGTTTATTAGTTAAGTGTCAGGAAAGCTAGGATTCATCTCTAGTTAGTGTAGACACAAAAGTAATAATAGGGATCTAGCATAAAGCATTTGAAGAACTGGCACTAAGCAGATTACTGGTCATATCCTTTCATGAACTCTTGAATGATGTAACTATATGTGATACATCTTTATCACTATATGGTATATCATCTTATATCAATAAGCAAAATCTTAGCATCCATTGTCGAAAGGAATCTGTCCAGTTTCTTAATGTGTATTTTCCTATGGTTTCCTATTTTCTATTTTTTATATTGAGCTCCCACTCATATTTATCAATTGTTCTGGTCATTGCTGCAAAATCCACTTTTGTACCAGACTGAGAGTGCCTTACAAAGCACCTTCAATTCATGTATTTAAGAATACAAGAGTCATCTGTTTTTGATAAACTTATTTTTAATGTAGGATATACTGTTTTGTTCTAAATAAATATAGTTCTGCACTGCAAAAAAATAAAAGACATGCAGTAGAATTTACTATTTCTGTCTTCCTTGATAGAGCCCTGTACTACACACACACACACACACACACACACACACACACACACACACACACACACACTGCATAATCTACAACCTTCAAAGGAACTGAAGTCCCATTTCCAAAGCTCAGCCACTGTGGAACAAGGTGATCAGGCCCCATAGCAGAACATTTTCAAAGCTAAGACACATACTAGCATTGGCAGTCCTGGTTAAAACCTGGAAAGATAATAGAATCTGGCATTTTTACTAGTCCCAAGAACTGTGCTATGTAGTTTATGTAGTAAACTTGATTTATTTCACATCTTACTAACAGCTTTATCAGGAAAATAATGTGATTCTTACCATTGATCCACATGCATTGTATTTATAAACTAATTTGTTGAATTGAAACCCCTTTGTATGACTACTTAGAAATAAATCCAGAAAACAAAAACAAAAATAAAAACTATTGTAAATGATAACCAGGCATTGGCTCACTTAATTTTAAATGGTATTAAAAGTCTTAAAAACTGGGGCATTAATCTTTAAAATTGCTCAAATACTAGTACTTAATTTTTCCTATAAATGCAGATTTTCCCCCATGCAGTCTGAAAGTGAAAATATACTTCAGAGTCCTAGGAAAAGTTTGTGGTTGCTTCTCTTTTGAGTTGTCTTCTAAAAGGCAAAAGGGAAACTGTTTTCAGTAATAATCACTGCAATTTATGTCTAAGAACTCTTATTTAGCTCCTAAACACCTATTTTGCTAACTGATAGTCTAAAACCCTGAGAGAGGGTGTGACTCGAGTCACATTAATGGGGAAAACAGGGTTAAATTCAGCCCACTGCCTTCTTATTTCCATAGTCTTTCTTTCCACAATAGCACAATAGCTGGGAGTTTGGCCTAGTGGTAGATTGTTTGCCTAGCATGCACGAAGACGCAGGTTCAATTTCTCAGTACCACATACATAGAAAAAAGTCAGAAGTGTTGCTGAGGCTCAAGTGGTAGAGCTCTAGCCTTGAGAAAGTCCAAGGACAGTGCTCAGGTTCTGAGCTCAAGCCCAGGACTGGAAAAAAAATCAACAAAACTGAAACTCAGGTATACAGAACCTATGAAAATGATTCATGATAAACCCATATCATTCTGGAAAATATTACTACTGGGATTGTAGGAAATTCTTCACAGACCACAGGCTAAGTAACAATCCCTACACTGCTATTCTGTTTCTTAACATCCTTAAATATGCTCAATCAGTATTTACCTGGCAGGTGTATGTTATGGTGACCCTGGTGACCCTTTCGTTTCCCAAAATATTTATTTATATTACAAGTGGTGACAGGATTCCAATGATAGAGATTAACATGTGAGCTAAATGGTGCGTGAAAGTTCAAGACCCTGAGTTCAAGCACAAGTAAAACACAAACATAAATATATATATATATATATACACACCCACGAGTGCTCCCTATGAACATACTTATAGTGCTGCTAACTAAATGTTCATTGGTGAATGAAAATATTTGGTATTATATTTACAATACACAAAGAAATTATATCCTCCATCCACCTATTATCCTTGATCCCGTTAGGTAGCATGCTGTCTGCACAGAAATTCTTTCTACCTGGTGGATATTGAAAAAAAAATTGGAAATGTGCATATAATCAAAAGAATTGATGTGTTCCTTTGAGTCTTTCCCATCTTAAATTCTACTAAAGTGACAGGAAGGGCATACAATAATCTCCCAAAGTAAATGCAGGTTTCTGAATAAACACTATTTCTTGGGAGTATTCATTCTCCATTTCATTTTTATAAGCAAAAGTAAACTACAGTTCTCACCACTAAAATTCAAAGTGCTACATGCATGGCACAGTGAAACCCAGGATGATTCAGAAAGAATCTAATCTAGTGCAGTGCGAGCAGTAGACAATGTTATTTCCTACAAATTAATTTAATTGGCTCTACAATAGCACAAGGAAGTGGCAGTGTGCATCTAGAAGATCCCCAGGGAGCAGAGCTGAAAATGAATCAGGGAATTCACAGGAAGCCAACTGATGATCAGATGTTCTTACAAAAGCAAGTTCTTGCAGTGTTCTAATTGCAATGCAGTTTTATATCCTAGTGGCTTGTGTTTCTTATTGCTTTTTAAAAGCAATGCTTACAGAGTATATTTAATTAAGTAGATGGTTTCATAATATATTAGGAAAATGGATGCTAATAGGACACAATATCAATTAATTAATATGCAGATTCTTATCTACATAAATTGCAACCACTGGCTAAATCTATGCTTTTATTTTTTGTAATTTAATGTGAATTTGACTGGTTACAGTTAGGAAACTAAGGTCCTTGTTTTACTCTTAGATTCTAAATTGAGTCTCTGATTGAAGAAAAGAAATGACACTAGTACATGAGAAGGGGTGTCAATGTGTGTGAAGTAATGAACCTTCTATCTGGAGAATATAACTGTAACCTCTCTATTAATTAAAATAAAAATAAAGAGGAAAAGAATAGCTTAGTACTACCATAGGAGTAGGCTTGTGGACCAATCGAATAGAACAGAAGATCCAGAAATGAACCCATGGATTTATAGCAACTTAATCTTTTATAAGGGAAGCAAAACAAACAAACAAACAAACAAAACAACAACAAAAAAGATGGAAGAAAGCCTCTTCAAAAAATTGTGGTGGCATGGGGCCAGGAGTTTGGCCTAGTGGTTAAAGTGCTTGCCTAGCATGAACGAAGACCTGGGTTCGATTCCACGGTACCACATACACAGAAAAAAGCCAGAAGTGGTGTTGAGGCTCAAGTGGTAGAGCTTTAACCTTGAGAAAGTCCAAGAACAGTGCTCAGGCCCTGAGCTCAAGCCCAGGACTGGCAAAATAAATAAATAAATAAATGAAAAATTGTGGTGGCAGAATTGGCTACACAGGTGCAAAAAATTGAATTTGAACTCCTATATATCACCCTGCACAAGAATCAACTACAAATGTATAAAAGACATCAATTTAAGACAAGGTACCCTGAAAATATAATAGGAAGGAAAAAGAGAAACACTTGGTCTCCTTGGCACAGGTTGAAACTTCCTTGATGAAGACCCAGAAACACAACAAATCAAAGAAAGGTTGGATAAATGGGATTGCATTAAACTACAAAATGTCTGCATAGCAAATGACATAGTTAACAAATTAAATAGAAAACCTACAGACTGGAAGAAGATCTTCACTAGGTATAAAAGCAAACAGGGCCTAGTACCTAAAATATACTTACAGCTAAAGTAATCAAATTCCAGGAAAACAAATCCCCAAAGAAACAATCACTCCATTAATAAGTGGGCGAAAGACTTAAAGAGAGACTTCTCTGAAGAGGAAATTTGAATGGCCAAGAGATATATGAAGAAATGCTCAACATCTCTGGCCATAAAATAAATGCAAATCAAGGGGCCTGGTCCATGGTCTAGTAGTAGAGCCTAGAAATGGAAATCAAAACAACATTGAGATTCTACCACACCCCAGTTAGAATGGACATTATCAAGAATCTAAAAACAGATGCTGGTGAGGAATGGGTCAAAAGGGAACACTACTACACTATTGGTGGGGTGTAAACTTGTTCAGGAACTTTGGAAGCATTATGGAGGTTCCTCAAAAGATGAAACATAGAGCTTTTCTATGACCCAGGAATCCCACTCCTGGGCTTATCCAAATGCCCACAAAAAAGCCATACTAAAGCTACCAGCCCAACTGTGTTCATTGCAGCATTATTTATCATAGCTATGATATGGAATTAGTTCGGATGCCCCACAGTAGGTACATGGATCAACAAAATGTGTTCTATATTCAAAATGGAATTATATGCTTCCATCAAAATGCATTTATTACTTTAGGTGACCTAAATATTGTAATAGAGAAAAACCCAAGACACAAAAGGAGCTGCCAGGAGATAACTTTTAGATGAAAGAAGGAAAGGTTTTGGGCTGGGAGTTTGGCCTAGTGGTAGAGTGCTTGCCTAGCATGCATGAAGACCCGGGTTCAATTTCTTAGTACCACATACATAGAAAAAACCCAGAAGTGATGCTGAGGCTCAAGTGGTAGAGCTCTAGCCTTGAGAAAGTCCAAGGACAGTGCTCAGGCCCTGAGCTCAAGCCCAGGACTGGCAAAAAATAAAAAAGGAAAGGTTTCTTGCTAGAATTCCAAATTTAAAAACTGGTATTTCAAGCAGAAGAAACAGTGTCATTTGAGCAAATGCGTGCATGAATGGAAATGTGCATAGTCCTTGCTTTGCTTGAGTTAACTATTCTGTATATTTTTAGTGAAAAGTATAAAAGTGCAAGGAAAACTGAGTTTTGGGGGTACTGGGGATCAGGTTTAAAGTCTTCTTCACGCTCTAACACTGAGCTACAATCTGTGGTTTTTCTGATGTTTACTCTCACATAAGCTAAATGAATACGAAGTTCCTTGGAGAAAAGAATAAGTCTTGTATATTTTTTTCTTTTCTTTCCCTCTTTCTTTCTTTCTTTCTTTCTTTCTTTCTTTCTTTCTTTCTTTCTTTCTTTTTATTTCAATGTACAGAGGGGTTACATTTACATTCACCAGATAGAGGGTGCATTACCTCTCACATTGATATCCTGCTTATGTTTTTGTCCCCATTTCCTTCCCCCCTCATTTTTCCCCTCCTATTTCAAATGAACAGGTAAACATCTATATAATATACCAGGTAACAAAGTGGATGCTGTAACAATATGAGATTAACCAGAGGGCAAGACAAGAGAAGGAAGAAAAACATAATAAATAAAGAGTAACAGTCATTTATAATTAAGCCCTTGTTTCCATGTCCTGGAGGTCCATTAATTTGGCTTCATATTGCCTTATGAAGAAGAAATAAGAATGGCCCATAGATACATGAAGATATGCTCGACATCTCTGGCTATAAAAGAAATGCAAATCAAAACAACTCTGAGATTCCACCTCACTCGAGTTAAAATGGCCATGATCACATAATCTAACAACAGATGCTGGTGGAGATGTGGCTAGGAGGAATCGCTACAACACTGCTGATTGGAGTGTAAACTCATTCGACCACTATTGAAAGCAGTATGGAGGATCCTCAAAATAATAAATATAGAGCTCCCCTATGACCCAGCAATTCCACTACTGGTCATTTACCCATCGGTAAAGAAACAGGGACTTACTAAACCCACCAGCACAGCGATGTTCATTGCAGCACTATTTGCCATAGCAAAGATATGGAACCAACCCAGATGCCCCTCAATGGATGACTAGATCAAGAAGATGTGGCATTTATACACAATGGAATTCTATGCCGCCATCAGAAAGAATGACATCGCACCATTTGTGAGGAAATGGAAAGACTTGGAAAAATCATATTAAGTAAGCCAGACCCAAAGGAACATAGGCTCAATGGTTTCTCTCATCTGTAATAATTTGTACACGTCCAAAACTCTCCTAGCAGAGGATTAAAATAGGTGAAACCCTAGATACATTAATCTTGCATATTTTAAGATGAAGAACTAAATAATATGGAGATTAAAGTTAATTTCTCATACATTCAAATTTCTTTTTTTTTTTTTTTTGCCAGTCCTGGGCTTGAGCTCAGGGCCTGAGCACTGTCCTTGGACTTTCTCAAGGCTAGAGCTCTACCACTTGAGCCTCAGCACCACTTCCAGCTTTTTTTCTAGGTATGTGGTACTGAGAAATCGAACCCACGTCTTCATGCATGCTAGGCAAGCACTCTACCATTAGGCCAAACTCCCGGCCCCCGTTCAAATTTCTTATTGTGAATCTACAGCAAGGGAGCCATTGATTTACATGCTGGATAATTAGAAAAAAAATCAAGTTCCTGCCTTTACTGAGTGAGTTGGAGAGAGCTGTGGGTCATATCTGAATAAATGGTGGAATAAATACCAACATGCATTTGTTGTCACTGTCCTAGAAAGCATTTCTGCTGGCTTAAGGATTACCCTTAACAACAAAGGAAAATCCCATGTGGGCAGAAATGGATGGATAAATAAACAAGTATAAATTGAGCTGAAACGAGGGAAAAGCAGGAACTCTCCTTTGGAGCCTGCAGTGTGCTGTTGATAGTTTGAAACTTTATGTTTCAGCACTGTTACCAGCCCTTATGTAAAGTTCAGGTAAGGGAGACAGGTAAGATGGATAAGAAAAAAACTACCATTACCAGAACAAGTTCAAACCTTCTCTTGTGTAACCCTGCTTCCCTTTTGAGTCAACCCTAGTACATGACAAAATTCCTGAGAAATTGTAATTTTAAGGGAAAACTGAAACTTTAAAAGAAATGTGCTCTTCCAGAAACTACAATCTGGATCCCAAGTGCTATTGGGTTAGGCTCAGTCTTGGGAAGTTTGAACCCCACTGAGTGCACCTACATAATAATGTGAGTTCTATAACTCCCCAAGTGCCACATGGTGCTTTTCCTTCACTTTCTTTCAACAAGATTCATATTTTATTTTATTTTTTTTTGCCAGTCCTGGGCTTGGGCTCAGGGCCTGAGCACTGTCCTTGGACTTTCTCAAGGCTAGAGCTCTACCACTTGAGCCTCAGCACCACTTCCGGCTTTTTTCTATGTATGTGGTACCAAGGAATTGAACCCGGGTCTTCGTGCATGCTAGGCAAGCACTTTAACCACTAGGCCAAACTCCCGGCCCAAGATTCATATTTTAAAGTGGTCTTTCTTTTGCTGTAGGGTGACCAGTGAGGAGGCAAGGTAGGATACTTAGAATGCACTGTTGTAACTGATATAATGAGTAGTTGAGAAATGGTAGTATCTTCTGTTAGGGGTATAGCAACAGTGAGAGAACAAAGTGGAGGCAGTGATACAGTCAAGATTTTATAGCTAGGAAATGACCAGAAACATGCATCAGTTTTCAGTTTGTGCATTTAAGATTCAAGCTGAACCATCACTCAAGAAGTGACCAAGATTAGAGTCCACCATTATTTGAAAAATTCCTGTTAATATAGACTCCCAGCCTCCATTCAGACTAGCTAGGTAAGAATCTGCACTGTAATAGAGTTATTCACAATCACATCATAACAAATTCAATATCACCCTACTATATAAATCTATCTGCCACATATACACATACATTTGTGAAACTCTTATTGTTTGCTTTTCTTTTCTTTCTGTACTAGGGGTGGAACACGTAGCCTAGCCATTGTCCTTTAGTTTAGTTTTCTCTGCTCAAGGTAAGTACTCTTCAATTTGAACTATACCTTCACTTTGGCTTTTCGTTGATTAATTGGCTATAAGTGTCTCAATGACTTATCTCCCTAAGTTTATTTGAAACTTGATCTTCATTCTTAAATCCCTCATCTTGATTAGCTAAGATTACAGGCACAAGCCATCTGTGTCTAGCAAAAATATGTTTTTGACTGGTAAAACTTATACATGAAATCCCATTTTATTCTCCCCAAATAGTCTAAAATTATTTTTCAGGACATATAAATACAGATAATATAGAAAGATTAAATTATGTATTTATTAATAATAATCATATTGCTTAAAATAATATACATATTTTAGGTAATGAGTATAATCTGTTAAACTTTAAAAGTATTGGTTAATGTTTATTCATAATCAGGTACATCTTGAAGAAAATGTCTTATTAAACTATCTTAATTATGTTAAAACTCATGAAATTGGCAATTCATATTAGAGTGCCAATGTTCAGGGGAGAAAGGTACTGAATGTAAATTGCTTTTCCAATTTTGAAATACTGGAAATTTGCATCCATTCAACATATTGTTTCATAACATCATAGACAATTTCTAACTTTGCCAGAGTGATAAATATTCAAAAGCCAGACCTCCCCACATCACTTTTGAAATCCCATTAAGTGTTCCATTTCCCGTTTGCTAAAAGCCGATTACAAAAATCTCCGCTGACCATTCATCTTTTAGGCATGTGTTTAACGATACAGTTCTCATAATTTTTACTTTAGTTTTATTCTTTGTCTTCATAATTGAACACTCCATTGATGGGGCTGACAGCCAGGATGACCAAGTAGAGACTAAAGTTAACATGAACATAATAATCACTATTTTCTCTAAACTTCATAAATTACATAGAGTTCATGAACCCATTCTGGTTCTACAAGGCTTGATAATACTATTTTTATTCTTTTCCATTTTTATGAAACAAAAAAATCCAAGTGAATGAAATATTAAAATAGTTTCACAGATGAACATTGTTTAATGAGCAGAGATGTCCATGGATATAAAAAAGCCTCCATTCTATCTGTTGCAATTTTGGATTGATTTATATTATTGGATGGATGAAATTGTTTAATGTGGGGGAAAATAATATTTTGGTGGGGTCTCAATATGACTTTATGAAAATACAATTGCACAAAATATGGAAGAATATAAACCTACAATACTTTTATACAGTGATCTTTCCACCAAAAAATTAACACTGAGGAACTGTTTTCCAACCAACATGTGTGAAATTACTCTGTTGAAGAATACATGTATCTTAATAATTAGTATGTATCCTTTTAAGAAGAGAAAAACCTAACACATTCACACTTGAGTATGAAGCCATTCACTCACTGAATGATAGCATTTTAAAACTTTGGATTTCAGTAGCTAGAACTAGAAAGTATATCATTTCAGATAAACAACATGAATAAAAAGTTAGAAAGATACTTTCTAATAAAAATAACAAGAAATTTGTGGCTCCTATGATCATTACAAAGGACAATAATCACTTTCATCTTTGATTTACCTTTTCCAGCATTGAAGTGTTGTCATTTGTATTCCCTGAATAACTGCCTATTTTTTCCGTCATAACAGCCTGTGAAGCATTCTCTCTTCTCAATTATACAGACATGGACACACCAGCTAAGAAAGTATGGAACCAGATGAACTGGACAGTAATTTTAGCCTACAAATCTAAATAGCATATGGGATTTAGGTACCAGGATATAATTAGAAATATTAGAAATTCTTTTATTTTTTGGAGTTATGTCTACAAATGGTAAGATATGAGACCTATGCAAGACATGACTTTATTCTTTTTGATTATGTCTTATTTCTCCAAGTATTTCTACTCTCCATTGCATTTATTGCAGTGTAGTTATCAAGTATGAAATTCTCTTATCCCAGTCTTTGAATTTTGGGACATTAATCCATGTCTACTTCTTCAACCTGCAATCTATGTAACATAGTTATACAACAAACACAAGATTAATGGAATGTGAGAATGTATAAAAGAATTTTTTGAACTAGCAAGTAATTCTTTTCATAAAGATTTCTCCCACATGGAAAATTACTGACTAGATGTAAAAAAAATAAATCCTCCATTTTATAGAGCACTTTCTCTAGGGCATATAGGGATTCATTTTCTTAAGAAGCCTCATCAAATGGTGATAATTAAAAAATACAGAAAAATATGCACGAGTAGGCATTTCAAATGCAATATAACATATTGTATTTGAACAAAACAACTCATATCTATTGCTTTAAATTCATAAAAGTTTGAAGATTAGGTAGAAAATCAAAGCACGACAGTCAACCTTATGATTAGGAGGCCAAAATAGCAATGGACTGCCATGCATTAATATTACTTATCTACTTTATTAATCCTGAGTTGTTTAATATTTCAAGTATTCTGACAATTTCTTTATAGGTGAATATATGCCGTCCAGTGTGTGTCTTGCAGTCGAACTCTTCCCAGCTTTGTTCTTTCTCATTCAGGATTTCCAACAAGTCAGTTCTCTCTGTAACATTTATATTACAGAGAGAAACTCTTCCTGAAATCATGGCTACTTGGTATTCTAATAACTAATTGCTTTGCCTGAAATTTGAAGCCCATTTTTACCATTAAATTCTCCTCCAAGAGAAAAATGTACCAGCCAGATCAAATTACCAGACAAAGCACTACTACCTAAAAAGGAGTCACTTCTAAATGCCGTACAAAGGCACTGTTAACTGCATTACAGAAGAGAAACAACCCGGAAGTGAAGTTAGTTCAAGATTTAGAAAGCAGAAAGTCAAAAAACCCAGTGAGTTCACAGGTATCTCATTGGGATTCATTATGTGGCATTTAAACTTAGATAATCAAGATAGGGGATTTAAGTATTATTTGTAAATTTTGTATGGAATTGAGGCTCAAGGAGTAAGATTATGGGACAAACAAGTGAAGGCTTCTGTCTGAGAGTCAAACTCAAATCCTACTGACTGCAAAAGCTGACTCAAACATGTGGATGAACCTTATCCCATTTCTCTCCAATGAGTCTAAATGGTGGTAAATCTCCCTAAAAGACATTCTGACATGTGGAAGATTTCTTGTGGTTGTACCAGGGACAGTGGCAGAGTTCTTGCTCAATGAAGACAATACCATCTCTGAAATAGCCACAGTGCTCTGAGAAACACTGAATTATCCCTTCTTGTCCTATCACAGGATGATTTCTTATAGCACACATTAACTGAGGCACATTTACACTACTGTTTCCATCTATTATATCTCAAAGGCTCAGGGAAATTAATGAAGACTCTCTAATATGGGGTTACACACAGAACTGATCTTTTTTTTTCAGATCCTAAACAGTTGTCATTTCTGTTCCTCTAGGAATAGCAATCATTTATAGTTCTAAATAGCAAATGAGAATAGCTGACATGTAAATAATGCAACTTAGCACCTTTGATCTTCTCTGGAGCAATGTAAATTAATTCTGATAACTGCCTAAATCAAATATGCAGTGGGAGAAAAATGAGAAAGTTATGGGACACTGTGCAGGAACTGCTTTCTGCTGCTTGTGGTTTATTTGTTTGTTCACTTGTAGTTACTCCAGCTGTCAATTGATTTATCCACCTTACCTATTTGCAGCCACCTGAACTGTGTGAACAAAACAACTATTTAAATACTTGATGATGTGCTTTCATACCCTATACATACCCGATCATAACAGGTAGTATGAAGATTATCTCACACGTTGATAATACATGTTAATGAGATATAAGTCAAGGAGGAATGTTGTCATGCAGAGAACTAAGAGGAAAGGACCTGGTGGAAGAATGTTCTCTGAGTTCAAAGAACTATTAGGAGAGCTCAAAAATGTGACAAATATGTTATTTCTATAAATCAAAGCTTGGAAATAAAGTAAGTTTTTCTTCCTTTTTTTTTGCCAGTCCTGGGCTTGAGCTCAGGGCCTGAGCACTGTCCTTGGTCTTTCTCAAGGCTAGAGCTCTACCACTTGAGCCTCAGCACCACTTCCAGCTTTTTTCTATATGTGGTACAGAGGAATCGAACCCGGGTCTTCATGCATGCTAGGCAAATTTAACCACTAGGCCAAACTTCCGGCCCCAAGGAAATAACTTACTTTTGATTGGAAAAATAAGAAAGGATTGAATAAACAGGAGTGTGCCCCAGGGTAACTCAAGGGAAAGCTTGAACTCAGGGCCTGAGCACTGTCCTTGGGCTTTCTCAAGGCAGGCACTGTATCACTTAAGCAAGTACACAACTTCCAGTTTTTTCTATGCATGTGATACTGAGGAATCGAACCTCGGTCTTCATGCATGCTAGGCAAGCACTCTACCACTAGGCCAAACTCTTGGCTAGAGTGTACTTTTAAAACATATTTTATTTGTTGTAAAGGTGATATCCACATAGATTATAGTAATAAGTACATTTCTTAGCCTGTGCTATTCTTCTGAGAGTCTGTGAGAGCAGTCATTCCACAGAGCAAGAAATTGAGTTATAGACTGCTGGATGTTATCTGAGCTATAATCTAGAGAACATCAAACCCAAGATCTCACCTTAGGAAGAGAACTTCTTTCCAAAAATATTATGGCTTGCTCTCAAGATATCAAGCTCATTTAGCTGGTGCTGTATCACTGGAGTCACAGCTCCAGTCTTGCTACCTTTTTTGAAAGTGAAGTCTCTAAGACTATTTGCCCTAATTAGCTTTGAAATATCATTCTCCATTGCTCAAATTCCAGAGAAACTAGATTAGAGGTGAGAACCACCCTACTGGCAGCCAGGAACACGATGTATTTCCAAGGATTGTGCTTATTTTGCAAGGCCAGAAGGAAGTCATTGAGCTCACTGAGAAATGTAGGGCTTGGTGTAATGAGGACTCAATGCTTCTGAAGGTTGTCTGAGTACTTTCTGTATTCCTATGCCATGGCATGTCACTTTTGTAGAGGAAGACAGTGAGGGTTTATGATGGAGAGGGAATTCACTAAGACCTACCAGTACGCTAATTCATATTTTTCTTTGGGGAAATCAAAGTCAATATGTGAAATTTGTTGAAAAACTACACTAAGTAAATGATGATAATACTGTTAGTCAGTGCTATGGAGTGAAAAAAAATTTTCCCTTAATTTTTACATGACTTTTTAAAAAAGAAAACTATGTGAGGCATTTCTACTTGGAATTCTGCATATCATCTGTACCTATTTTTTAAAAAAAAACTTGCTTGTAAAATTATCCTCAATTAGTTATACAAAAAAAAGGTGCCATGTAAAAAAGATGTTTATGGACACAGCTCAACTTTATCCATGTCACTCCTGCATCATTTTCACATTCTTCCACCTTTCACCTTTCTTTTTCTTCATTTTAGTTTATGCACATGACTTCTGTGGAGATTTTTTAATATAGTGTATTTTATGGCATTGCGTCTCCTTTCCCCCGTTCATATTTGGTTTTTAATTGTTTCTGTTTGGACATCCTAAAATTTACATAAAAATATTGGGAAAAGAAATGGTAAGGCATGAGTTATTCTCAGATGGTCTACCAGTCCATTTTATAGCACTATAACAAAAATTCCCAACATAATCTGACTTCATAAAGAAAAAGGTTCACTTCATTTACAGTTATGAAGACCTTTTGAGAACTTCATCACAGATGGGAATCATGTACTTGAGTTAAAAAAAATCTCATTGCCAAAAAGAAGCAAGAGAGACCAGCCATGACTTAACGACTCCATATCTTATTAAGTTGTACTATCTGGGGCCGGGAGTTTGGTCTGGTGCCTAGAATGCACGAAGACCTGGGTTTGATTCCTTGGTACCACATACATAGAAAAAAAAAAGCCACAAGTGGTGCTGTGTCTCAAGTGGTAGAACTCTAGCCTTGAGAAAGCCCAAAGACAGTGGTCAGGCCCTGAGTTCAAGGCCCAGGACTTGCAAAAAATAAAAATTTGCACTATCTCAATTCTACCACACATATTACTCAGCCTTTTAAATGTAGATTTCCCCAGAGTACATGTAAGCTGTGTCCAAATCTTGCAGAGGGCTGAATAAGAGAAGACATAACAAATACAATTCTGAGCAATTCATTTAGATCTAGATATTTGGTATATGAATTCATATGTAACGATGAGGTATGTGTAGTTATGAATATGAATATGTGTGTGGGTATGGATTATATCTATCTATCTACCTATCTATCTATCTATCTAATCAGATGGTGTGTGTGTGTGTGTGTGTGTGTGTGTGTGTGTGTGTGTGTGTGTCTGTATCTCATCAGAAGAAACCAGGAACCAACCACAATCCTTCTGTAATGGGATTTGCCATTAGCCTAGATACCTAGATACCTAGAAACTAACTGACAATGGATAGATAGTATAGAACTTGATTTCTAGGGAAAGAAAGGATGAGTAGGAAGTTGATCATAATATTGGTAAGAATAAACTCAGTGGTATGGAGAGTAGAATTTATCTATAGGTAAGCTAATGAGATTATCTTAGAGGTTATAAATTATTTAAATTACCTTACAAGGGTTATTCTGAGGCAGCTTCCAATGTTTCAGAAAATATTCTTAAGTATATCAACAAATTTGATGCCCCAAAATATGTTCCCTGACGTGTGGAGGGTGAGTGAGGGAGTGACTCTGATTCACAGTAATTGGAGTAGCACAGAGGTGAGAGGAAGGCTGATGCATTTACGGACCTGTGATTCACAACAGATCATGGCAGTGTGGGCAGCAGTGATGAATGAGGGCCCCAGTATATCCTTTCACAAAGGGCCTGTGGGTGGTGATAAATATCTCTCCCCAAAGTGTCCTGAAGGTGCTCTAGTGCTAGAAATAGTAAAAGGCATGAAACTTCTGTGCCATGACATGTCCACACATTCTCTTTTCAGGCCCTACACACCTAACTGTGCTTGTTACTTTTTTACAAAAGGCAGCCCTGTGATTGTTGTTTTTAATATACTGATATTTCTCTTCTCTTTTATTGCCCTTATGGTTAATCTCATATTCTTACTGAATCTGACTTTGTTACTTGGTATATGTACCAAGTATATTTGTTGATTTGAAATAGGAGAGAGAAGGAGGGAAAACAAGATGATTTGGAGGGGGTGGGGAGAAGGGAAACGGGGACAGAAACAGGAGAAGGGGTGTCAGTGTGTGAGAAGTAATGCACCCACTACTTGATGAATGTAGTTGTAACTCCCCTATACATTATCCTGACAATAAAAAGAAAGAAAAAAAAGGTAGCCCTTAAGAGGTAAGCATAATGGCTCAAGCCTATAAACTTTCCCTATCTGTAGAAAGGTTCAAGACCAATCCCAGCCAAAGTAAGTTCTTATGACTTCATCTAACCAATGGTTGGACATGGTGGTGAGCTGCTATTGTCCTAAGCAAGAGAGAAGCATGTGGCTGTGTGTGGTGGTATGCAACGTCATTCCAGTGATACAAGGTGGCTCAAATAGAAGCACTTAGTCTAGTTTACACAGGGATAAGCTTGTAATAAATGTTCAATAAATGTAAATTTACTTCCTTTCCTTCCTATACTGGTCAGAAAACAGTACTTCACCCTTTGCTTTAATAATAGCACCCTCTTGATTGCATGACAATTTTCTATTCTCAAGGATTCTTTAATAAAATCTCCTCACCCCTCACCTAACAAATGATAAAGAATGTTGCTTTTGTAAATGTTATTAGTTTGGAGCTGAATCTGTACCATTGATGGAAAAAAAAACTCTCACAGCAAATGTTTGCAAATATTCCCTGTATATATTCTTGTATTTTAAATTAGTGAACCAAATGCAAAACTACAGTATAGGGTTTTATGGAAAATTTTGAAAGGCACAAGAACTAGAAAAAAATCAATTTAATTTCTCTTACTCTTTTGTCTTTCAATTATTTTCTTTGTCATATCTCCCAATAATTTTTCTGTCCTCCATTAAAAATTTAAATAACTATTTCTTTTGTTTCAATTCTATTCATTTCCATATATTTCTATTTGTAAGAGGATTGTAAAAGATTGATGAATAATCCTTCTGCCTTTGGTCCTTCCTTTCTCACTAAGAGTTCATCTACATGGGTCTTATTTATAGAGCATCTGTTATGTACCAGGAACTGCTAGTAATGAAAGATATAGGGCTGAAGACAATATATTAAGTCTATGTATCTCGGGCAGAAATGGTCAAATGTTCTTATGTAATTCACAACAGTAAATGGTGAGTGGGAAGACATCAGAGATAAAGAGATTATAAAAAAAAAAAACTTGTCCTAAACCCAGAGAAAGGGGTCCTGAAGCCATATTGTGTAAAATAAGATTTTGGAAGGAGCTAGATGTGCCAGATAGATGCTCTCCCAAACCATATTCTTGACTCATTCCACACTCCCAAACCTTTGCCTATTCTTGCTGCATCTTCAAAAAGAAAATAAAATTGGGCGCTCAGGGAAGTCACTTTTGGCCAGGAAAGGTTAATAGGACTAGGATATGTAGAACATTAATTTGCAATTAATAAGTTTAAAGCTGCCTCCAGGACAACACTGTGCTTGAATAGTGTATTACTAAAGTACTGATCCCAATCCTGATTAAAGGGCTGGATCATCTCTGAATATTTAATAAATATGAGAACATCTCAAAAGGGACATAAAATAAGCTTTCAGTGACCTGTAAAATTACTCTCTTAATGGAATTCTAGGCATTATTCAACTTTTATTAAGTGTATTAATTCATAGAGACATTCCATATTTAGGGGAGAAATCCTCTGAGATATATTCACTAAAGATTGTATCATTAAGAACAGCCAAAAGAAACTAAAGACACTATCTCATTAGAAATGATAGAATTTATTGGACATCTATTTTATGATGGCTATTTTGATCTCTGATTCTTCTTTTATATCCACTCATTCTTACATGACACAGTAGAAATCTCAGTAACTGATATTTAGAGGATTCTGGTGAATCATCAGTCTCACAGGGTACACAGAAATGTCTTTAGCACAGTGACTAGTAAAGGTACACAACAATGTGTAATGTAAGTACTGAATAAGGCAACAATCTCCATATTTAAGAATTAAAGTGTTGAGTCAGGCATGTGGCCTAGTGGTAGTGCTTCTTGCATAGTATGCAGGGAGCCCTGGGATTGTTTCCTCAGTACCACACAGAAAAAGCCAGAAGTGATGCTCAAGAGGTAGCACACACTAGCCATCAGAAAGGTCAAGAACAGTGCCAGGGCCCTGAGTTCAAGTCCCAAGATTGGCAAAAAAGAAAAGAATGGACATATTCTAAGCTGTGGTATCATATTGAATAGAATCTCAGATACCATTTGATACAAGTAGCCATCCTTACACTATTTCCCTAGCATTCTAAAACTGCCTTTGAAAAGTGCCTTTAGAGAATTAAGACTTCTGGTTAGAAGGAAGAAAGAGTTTTAAAGACACACATAATGACATTAGAGTTTATAATAGATTTAATATATTTGCATATACGAGGGCATGGGATATCATGATGATGATGATCACAGACACCTTAGTGTCTGTAAGTACCTTTTGCACGTTCACCAGAATGGAATCCCCTAAAGACATATTTCTCAGAATGTGTTCCCGAGGTTAAATGATGAATGGCTGCAATTAAGCACAGCATCTCTGCGTAAAGTCTAGACATTCCTCAATTAGACTTCGTAGAAATCACTTGGTAAAAGGAATGCAAATCGGATCTTAGGACGCTCTACATCCCACTTTTCAAACCTATACATTCCGGGTTCATGATCCTTGTGGAGTCAATCCCCTCTTCTGCACTCTATATAAACAGATGTACCAACACACAACACAGTTTGCTTGGAAAACTTCCAGTCACTTTCTTCTTCGAAGAAGTCCATCTTATTTGCCAACCAAGAATCACAGTCCTACCCCACGTCCTTCTATGATTCTAGAGGTTCTCTTAGGTTAGTGTTTATTGCCTCATAATATTTTTTAAACTATATAACTGGTGGGGATTCTTTATGGCAATTTCCTACATGCATATAAAATAATCTTTCTTGGTCTCACCCAATCACAGTGTTTAATCCTCCTTTTTTCTCCTGCTGGGAGTCCCAAGAGCTTTCCTTTCATGCTTATAGGATTTTTTTTAATATTAAATCTACATTCCTCAGATGAGAATCAAAAAGGGAATATATGTAATATTTATCTTTCTTAATCTGGATTATTTGGTTTAAGATGATAATCTACAGTTCCATTCATTTTCCTAAAACTTACATTATTTCATTCCCCCTGATCATTAAATCAATAGTAATTAATTATTCTCTACTATGTATATACATATGCATACTATATATAATCTCTTAATCTGTTGTTGGACTCCTCAGCCTGTTTCTCAGGCTGGCTGATATGAATAGGGCTGCTATAAACACGGGTGTATAGGTGTGTGTTTTTTGAATATTGACTTATATCCTCATATACATGTCCATGAGTGGTTGAGTGTTGGTTTATTTTTTATTTTCTTTAAGTTTGTTAAAAACACATTCTGAATACAAATCCCTTGTCAGATGAATAACTGCCAAAGATTTTCCTCCCTGTCTCTAGGCTGATTCTTCCCAATATCTTTTGTTTATTTTGACAGTACTGGAATTTGAACACAGAGCTGCCAGTTTGGTTGACAGACAGTGCACTACTGGATCAAGCCTGTTGGCTGGCTTACTTTCATACTTTGTACTTTGTAATATAATAGTATACTTTCTGCCTAGACATGTGCCTGGACTGTAATCTGCTTATTTCTACTACCCAGCTTCTTCCATAATAATAATCTACTCTTTTGAATTAATTATTTTTTTTTATTTTTTTGCTTGAGCTGACCAAGATACTTCCAATCTCAGCATCCTGGCAGTTACAGCAAACCACACTTACCAATTTTAAACAATACTTGGTGTACAAAAAATTAAATTTCTGAACTTACGTATGTATTTTTGTGATCATATGAATGCTATAAACCCAGGGCTCCAGAATTGCCTAAGCATAGATAGCACACTAAAAGTTAAGCTGCAGAGTAGTTTTATTATAAATTGTCTTTGGGATCAGAATGAGGAAGGATATTGTTTTCAGTTTTAAATTTCTGATTTCTCTTCCTGTATGCTCAGAGCCTTTTGATTAGGAAAATAACTCCACTGAAATTAGGGTTGCTTTTAGTCAGATCTTCATAACCCATGGATTGCCTGGGAAACCATTAAGAAAAAGCAGAAAGGAAAAAGGCCTAATACCTTACATTGTGAAGGAGATATCAAGTAATAACAGAACAAACCAAAACATCTTTATATGCTGCCAGGATTATCATCAGAATATCGTGATAATGGGATGGTGTTTACCTGGAGACTAAAGTCTCATGAGTTTTCCTGCCTAGACTGGCTTTGAAATGTAATCCTCAGATTTCAGCCTCTTCAGAATCATGATTCACAAACACTAGACACTTTAGGTATATCCATGAATGTTAAGGTTTAGCATTTTGAATGAAAGTTTTTGTTCATAAAGGATTTATTAATATCATGATCATGAGACCCAAAGTTATACAAAGTGATTTAAAATCAAGGTACAGCCAGGTGCTAGTGGCTCAGAACTGTAAGTATAGCTACTAAGGAGGATGTGATCTGAGGATTGAGGTTCAAAGCCAGTCTAGGTAGGAAAGTCCATGAGACTCATATCTCCAGTGAACTGCCTGGAAAAACAAAAGTGGTGCTTTTACTCAGTGTTTGAGCACTAGCCTTGAGCTGAAGAGCACAGGATCAGCTTCCAGGACTAGATTTCAAGCCCCACAGCAGGAAAAGAAAAGGGAAAAGAAAAGTACCTATGCATACCAGTAGGCAAATAAGACATTTCCTAAAGAGAAGATCATTAGTCCAGATATCTTCAAAAACTGTTCTGAGTGAAATAAGACTGAAAATTATATGATTCTTCTTACACAAATATATGCAAAAAGCAAACAAATGTGTCACAGAAATCAAATTGGGAGTAGAGAGAAGGGTGCATAAAAGCATGGGGGCACAAGACAAAATGATAATCCACTTTTGGGGGTGTGGATTATGTCCATTATAAGTAAAGAATTTATTAGTTTTTAATTTAATAATTGTATATTTTAGTTTACAATATTTATTTTAAATAAAAAATGCAGATTAAACCTTTAATTTAATAAATGTACAATAAAATAGTTTGTCCAGTTTTTTAAAATATTCATATATACTTTATTTTCAGATTTACTTTACAGTGATATCATTATTCCTTCAAGTGTAACTGTATTTTGTGTAATAGCTCAACTATTGTTTGTGATCACAGGCATTGGACTAGAAGCAACAGAGGGTTTTGTCTAGTCATTCACTTGGACTTTATACTGAATAGACAATCAATTTTATGCTGTTGTGGTCTGAGAGAATGCAGGGAATAATACCAGTGTTTCTGAATTTGCACAAATTTGTGATATGACCTAAAATGTGATGTATTTTAGAAAATGTTCCATGTGCTTCTGGTGTTGCTGGGTATCATAATCTGCAGATGTCTATTAAGTCTAGTTGGTCCATATAACTCTTCAATTCTGACGTTTCTCTGCTTTTGCCTTGTTGATTTATCCAGAGGTGACAGTGATGTATTTAAGTCACCAACAATCACTGTGTTTGCTGTGAGTAAATTTTGTTTCATGAAGTTGGGTGCTCTGGCATTTAGTGTCTAGATATTTAAGATGGTTTGATCCTCCTGAAGCAGAGTTCCCTCTAGTAGTATGCAGTAACCTTCTCTCTTCTTACAAGTTTTAGTCTGAAGTCTACTTTATCTGATATAAGGATGGCAATTCCAGCCTTCCTATTTCCTTTAAAGAGAAGTGAGTACTATAAATAGTATAAAGTTTATGTCAGGGCCACTACATACATAAATAAAAGCAAATAAATATTACTTTATATTAGTTGAATATATACATCTAGACCACATATATATATATATATTATTTAATATATAGAGAGAGATAAATACAGTTGACAGAAAAAAATTCAAAAATAGTAGTTACTTTTTTTTATTGTAATTAGTAAAAGGGTTACATGATATTTGCCAGATAGAAGGTGCATTAATTCACATTCATTGATACCCTTTCACATGTCTTGGTACCCGTATCCCTCCCCCCCACGCCCCCCACCCGTCTTGGTTTTCCCCCCTTCCCTATCAAATTTCAAATATCCAAATACAAATAAATTCAATAAATCAGATAACAAAGTGAGATGCTATACCAGTATGAGATAACCAAGGGACAGCAAAGGAGATGAGAGACAACATAGTACATTAAGGACAACAATCATTCATTATATGGCTTTTGTTTCACTATTAGTTATAAACTCTTATATTGAGTGGGAATGGAAGGGAAAGAAACGGAGAGTGAGGGAAGGAGTGACATTTTCCAGAAAGAAATGTACTCTTTGCCTGACATATGTAACTCCCATGCACATCAACTTTAGGGCAACAGCAAAAGCATTTTATAACAAAGAAACTGATATTGAGGGAATAATTCAAAACAAAAAATACATCTGGTCATAATTCTCTGTAGTTGTTAACAGAGGTAAAGAAGATGAACTAAAAGTTATAACATTGCAAATGATTTTTAATATATTTTATTGTAGTTAATAGAAGGGTTACATTACATTCACCAGACAGAAGGTTCATTACTACACATACATTGATACTCTTACTCATGTTTGCCTTTAGACTCTATTACAGAACTGTAATTATCAAAACAGGTTGGTACTGGCACAAGAACAGGCCTGAAGACCAATGGAATAGAACTGAGGACCCAGATATTAAATCACAGACCTATGGCCACCTAATCTTTGATAAGGGAGCCAAAAAAATAGAATGGAAGAAGGACAGCCTCTTCAACAAGTGGGGCTGGCAGTACTGATTAAGCACCTGCAGAAAAGTATAGTCTAGTTTTTTTTAAATTTTTCAGTCTTTGTAATTTTTCTTAAATAGTTGTACAGAGAGGTTTCTATTTGATTATTATTTTATTATTTTATTTAATACTTAATGGTGTAAGAGTTACTATTCAGCCAGTCTGTTTATGAATATAACACATCTTGATGAATGTCAATCCTTTTGTCATTTCTCCATGTTGCCCAACCACAGTTTGCTATCTTTTAATTTGTAAATATGTGCTTAAATCAGAATTCAAGGGAATGAGGATCAATCACAATGAGGTTGGTATAAACAGGATTATCACATAGTTTCTTATCTCCTGCCATCTGTATAATTTGTGTTTCAATGTTACAATAATCTCAGATAAGTTATGTTAATCTTCAGTTTACTGTCAAAATAAAAGTCTCTCACAAATTCAGTTTTATATATTTGAAATTTTGCTATAACTTAATAAGTAAAAACCTTTCTTTGGAGTTTTTCTCCTTTTTTCTGTCTCTCTCTCTCTATCTGTCTCTGTCTGTCTATCTGCCTCTCTCTCACACAGACAGACAGACAGACAGACAGACAGACAGACAGACACACACACACACACACACACACACACTGCTTTGATCCATGTTCCTTTGATAGAAATAGATTACTTATTTGAAATAGGGAAGGGAAGAGGAAAACAAGATGATTGGGAAGGTGTTGGAGGAGGGAAAGTGAGAGAAAAACATGGGAAGTGGTATCAGTGTTCAAAAAATAATGTACTAGGGATGTGAGTTTGGCCTAATGGTAGAGTCCTTGCCTAGTGTGCATGAAGACCCAGGCTGGATTCCTTGGTACCACATACATAGAAAGAGCTAATAGTGGTGTAGCAGCTCAAGTTGTAGAGTGCTAGTCTTGAGAAAACCCAAGGACAGTGCTTAGGCCCTAAATTCAAGCCCCCAGACTGGCAAAAATATTAATAATGTACCAACCATATGACAAATTTAACTGGAACCCCTCTATATGTTACCCTGACAAGAAAATACAACGAAAACTTGTCTGATATAGCTACGCTTTACTTTTTCTTAAACTTGTTCATGCAGGTTTGCCTATGGGGAAATTTCCTTTCTAACACAACCAATTAACTGCATTGTTCCCAATCCAGAAAACTATGTTCTTAAAAGATGCATCCTAGTCTCTCTTTTCCTTAAACAGTTTGGGTGTCTATAATTGGCCACCTTTTCTTTCTTTTTTATTTTTTAAATTTTTTTGTGGGTCCTGTGTCTTGAACTCAGACTGGGAGCTATCCCTGAGCTCTTCAGCTCAAGGCTACCACCCTACCCCTTGAACCAAGCCCCAATACCAATTTTCTACAAATTAACTTTAGATAAAAGTCTCAGGTCCTGGGGCCGCGAGTTTGGCCTAGTGGTTAAAGTGCTTGCCTAGCATGCATGAGGACCTGGGTTCAATTCCTCGATACCACATACATAGAAAAAAGCTGGAAGTGGTGCTGAGGCTCAAGTGGTAGAGCTCTAGCCTTGAGAAAGTCCAAGGACAGTGCTCAGGCCCTCAGCTCAAGCCCAGGACTGGCAAAAAAAAAAAGTCTCAGGTCCTTTTGTGCCCAGGCTGACTTTGAACCTTGATCCTCACATCTTAAGCTCCTGATTAACTAGTATTGCAGGTATGAGCCACCACGCCCAGTGGTTGGCCACCTTTTCTTTATGAATGTTTTAACCTCTCCTTTAGAAATATAATTATTACCTCCTAATAGAGAGATAAAATAGCCCTGGGTATAAGCTGCTTCTCCTGTTCTTTATATACAAAAATATTTTAGTAAAAATTATTATGTAAGAGTTACATATATATTTTCTGCCCATCTAGACTCCATGGTGGATTACAGAAGATTTGCAATTGTTAGAATTCTGTTGAATCCATTCAGATCTGAGTTTATATTTGACCACTATTTTTTTTGCCAGTCCTGGGGTTTCAATTCAGGGCCTGAGCACTATCCTTGGGCTTTCTCAGGGCTAGCACTCTGCCACATGAGCCATAGCACCACTTTTGGCTCTTTCTGTCTATGTGATACTGAGGAATTGAACATAAGCCTTCGTGCATGCTAGGTAAGCACTCTACCACTAGGCCAAACTCCCAGCCCCTGACCACTATTTGTTTTATTTTGGAAAAATTATGTAATCTCCTACTGTTACCTTTTCCTTTTCATCTTTTTTCACATGTGATACATAATACACAATATCTGTTTTGTTATACTGTGCCAAAGAAGACGGTAAAAACAAATCTCCTAAGATATTTGGATCATAATGTATGTTTAATAAATAATAACTAATTTTGCTGCTATTGTTGGATTATTACTACTTATACTGTGACACCTAATACCTAGGAAATTAAAAGAAATTGTGTTTTTGAAGACAGTTCTGTTACTCCCCAGGTAGTGATTTCTTGCTGATTTTCAGGCAGAAGAATATTAGAGGCATCAAAGAGCAATATTCCTCAAAGCAAACTGACCCTCACAAACATATTGGCTTGATCCAACAGACCTTGCAATAGTGCAAATGAAGAGAATTGCCTTCAGAATAAGCCATCTGGGGTCCTCTGAGGTGCCAAGCCCATAGGAGATAATGAAAACATACATCACCAGCAACCTTAGAGGCCAACTGGGCTATTGAACATAACAGGAGCATAATGGCTTTCTTGGAGTGCCAGAAATTCTCCACCCTAGCCTGCATACAGGTTGTTCATCAAATTGTTCTATGCTTATTGCTTCAATCTACATCCAGATCTAATATGCCCTATCAGCAGGAATATTTCCCTTCAGAACTCTCAAGATTTCGGGAAATTATGCACAATTTCTTGTATACTAGAGATGGGGGCAGGGGGGGATGAAGGAAGACATATTAAAAATAAACAGTTTCAAAGATTTCATGAGAAAAAAATAGAAGTTGATGCAATTTGCAACTTCATTTATCCTGGTGACAAGCTGATAAAACATAGGTGGTACAAATGCATCTAGAAATTTGACATAAATTGAAAGTGACTACACATTCCATTATCCAAAACTCCCTGGATAATAGAAAATGATTGTTAAAGACAATTTCTTATATGTTTCAGAAACGAGGACTTCTCTGAGAAATCATACCCTCGATTATCAGGAAATATAAGCATTCAGAACAAGGCAGAGACTGCAATGAATCTGTGATCCTAGCCTCTGTATTTGAATGGCTGGTTGTATAACCAAATTCGTTAAGAGGTATTAAAGTGCATGAAGAAACCTGTGTTCAAAGGAAGACATTTAAACAGTGACTCATGGCTCAAGGAGTCAGAAACAGAAAAGGTCAGTCTTGCCAAAAGAATTAGTCACATTTATTATTGTTAAAGAATGCTTCCATATGCTTGAGCAGTATTCTATTCAGGGAAAGCAGTTATTTAACATAAACTTCAAAAATTAGATATGTCAAATTTAAGTTTCCCTGGAAACTTAAAAAGTACACAATAGAATTATTAGTAAATGGTATTTTAAGTGTTTTTTTCTTGTGTTAATGGTACAGTTTTGTAGCATGAGTACAAGGTGATCAACGTGAAAGGACTTGTACATAGTTGCATAAAGCAATATCACGTGAGAATACTTTCTTTACTTAGAAGTAGGGGAAACTGATCTCAAGGAAAATAAAGATGCCCCTGTACTTAGTCTTTGAAACTACGAAAATGTAAGATTTGAAATTCAGCCAATATGTATAAAAAGACACCACTATTTCTTCCAGTTGTGTTTCTATAGCTTTTGGTTACATACAATACATATGTATATATAAATTTGAAAAATTCAACTATTCTCTCAATTCATTCTAAAACATTGATAGAAACATCGATGAAATGCCCTGGTAAACTGACTTGCTGAATTGAAACCTGTTTGCAAAACAATATAAGGTACATAAGGATGATTTTTAGAAAAAAAAATAAATTAAAATATTAACTGGGAGATTTCTAGTTTCAAACACCTTCTTATCTGCTATTTGCCAACATACATAATAACCTCTGTAATAGTATTTGTCAAAAGTATGTTCAATTGCAAGAACAATTGAATTGAACTTAGGTAGCACATGAAGACATGTATTGGCAGGATGCTAGACACATTTTCATCAGTAAAGCTGCACTGAATACTGAGGATTATAAGTTGATCCTGAACAGGTTTCAATGTTATATTTTCATAAAGGTTCCTATACTATTTTGATCATTCTATCATAAGGATCTGCATCATTCACCTCATTCACCATCTCTGTCTGCCTTCCTTTCAGCACTCATCTCTCAACAGGAATGTACAGGTCTTTTTCTTTCTCATTTTAGCTCATATATTACATGAAAACTAGAAATTTGTTCCTCTCGACCTGGCTTTTTGTTCAATGCTTCTGCAGCTTAGTGTTCTGCTTTCTCCTGAATAAACTTCTCTATTCTAGTATTTTTTGCCTTCACATCTTCAATAAATCTGTTTGGGCTTTCCCAAGGTAGACACTATTCCCCCGCTGATTCTTTGATATAATAGGATTATTGCTTATATCACTTTCCATTGTTAGCAGTATCTGAGTGACTTAATTTATACTTTGGAATATGGAATCTATCTCCAAATCTATCTCTTTATTCCTGGAAACTAATATAATACAGGAGACATAGTCTCAGCTATCATTTCCATGCTCATTGTGATTAACAGAGTTGTATTTATTATGAAACTTACCTGTAAATTCATTCACAGAGGCCCCACCATAGAAACACACTCTGAAGAGGTCAAAAATGCTCATCCTGGAGATCTTAGAGACTCCTCAAATTACACATTACATTTTATTCAACTTATATCCCATATTAAAACCTTAATGAGTTTACCCAAAGAAGTGGTTCAATTTGTTCAAGGTTGCCAAGTTAATAATTAGTATTTTCAAGAATAGAATGCCAAAGAATAAAGAAAAATATAGTGAAAATAAAACACTTTAAGAATCAGTATTGTAATGTGACATATGGGGAAAAATTTATTTTGCTTCTCGGTATACATTGGATAAAAATAAATTGATGAATATGGGCTGGATCCTTAAGTCCAAACAGGGCATTTCTGTGACCAATTCCTATCTGCTTAATCACTTGCATTAAAACAAAGATGTGATTTGGCTTAATTGGCATCATCATTAACATCAATATTTAAAGATCCAAGAGTTAACTCTATTGCATAGAAACCTTGCTAATCATTTTATCCTACTGTGGGATTGTGCATGGGGAATCAAAATTTGATGGGGTGTTTGAATGTTGAAGAATAACCCTAAATAGTAGAGAGGAATTGGCAAAAAGAAGACTATTTCAACTAATGAGGTAGTAGCCCCATAATTCCAGTCTCTCAGCCCCTCACACACCTTCAGCATCTGAGTAGGTGAAGATTGTTTAAACTTTGGGAATGAGAATGAATTTTCTCTGCATCCGTATCGAGTATGCATTGGTGATGAAATAACAGCAGCTGAGATCCAGGGAGCAGCTGGAGGGTGAAAGTTCTCTTTTTTTTCCCTCCATTTTTTTGTCTGTGAGAAGAGAAGCCCAAGGCAGTTCTCAGTGAAGGTTTGTTCTTGGAAAACCCTAAGGGTCTGCCAGCCCAGGGATTCAAAGGGATGGTGATAAAACTGAAGAAGAACAAAAGCTTCACTACTGGAGGCCTGCTTAGAGCTATGTGCAAAATTGGAGCATCAAGTAAACAATCCTCAGGACACCAGAGTAACTCAAGAAAGCCTCTGATCTGTAAGTCAAGCCTAGAAGTCTGCAACTGTCCTTAGCAGCTTAGAATATTGCACCTGAGCTGGGGCCAGCCCCCTTTAGTCCAAGAAGGAAAGCCTGCATCTTCTGGGATTTTTTTTTTTTTTTTGGTACTGGGGATGGAACCCAGGATGTTGCCCAGGCAAGCGCTTTGCCACTGAGCTACATCCCAGCAAATCTTCTGGGATTTTTGTAGGTTTATATCTTAAAAAGCCTAGGTCTGAGGACACAGTGATCACCACAGCATGCACAAGGCAATATAGCTGCAAAGGAGTTTGGGTGTTCAACTTATTATGTTTCATGTGCACATGGGTGAACATGTGCATTGGTGAAATGTCCCGAATCAGACTACAGGTATCTCCAAATCTTCCATTCTTTCTGCTGCCTTTCAAAACTTAACTAAATATACCATGCCATTTGAGGCAATTTGTTCCCATCATATATGATTTTGTCTTTGTGTTTCTTTTTTTTAATTGTCAGGATAATGTAGGATTACAGTTACATTTGCAATGTAATAGATGCATTACTTCCCAAACATTGATATCATGATTTTTGTCCCCATTTCCCTACCCACTCCCAATCATCTTGTTTTCCTCCCTTCCCTTTCCTATTTCAAGTACAAAAATAAGTGTATATACAATATACCAGATAACAAAGTCAGATGAAGTGATAATATGAGATGAACCAGAAGGGGGAAAAAGTGAAGAGAAATAACAACAATCGCAGAAGATAAAGCTCTTGTTTCCATATCCTAGAGATTCTTTCATTTAGTCTCAACCTATGTGACCTTATGTAGCTAGGTTTTGAGTTACTGTAATCCTCTGCTAGGAGAGTCTCGATGTGTACTAATTAGTACAAAAAAAGGAAAGCATTGAGCCTATGTTCCTTTGGGTCTGGCTTACTTTACTTAATATGATTTTTTCCAATTCTTTCCATCTCCTTACAAATGGGGCAATGTCATTCTTTCTGATGGCAGCATAGAATTCCATTGTGTCTAAGTACCACATCTTGTTGATCCAATCATCGACGAGTTTACACTCCCACCAACAGTGTAGTAGTGATCCCTCCTGGCCATATCCCTACCAGCATCTGTTGTTATTAAATTTCTTGATCCTGGCCATTCTAACTGGAGTGAGGTGGAATCTTAGAATTGTTTTGATTTGCATTTCTTTCATGGCCAGAGATGTGGAACATTCTTTCATGTGTCTATAAGCCATTCTTATTTCCTTTTCAGAGAAGTCTCTCATTAAGTCTTTGGCCCATCTTTTAATGGGATGGTTGTTTCTTTGAAGATTAGTTTTGGAGAGATTCAATTTTTTAGCTGTAGATATATTTTAGATAGAAGACCCTTGTCTTTTGTGTGGCTAGTGTATATCTTCTCCCACTCTGTGGACTTTCTATTTAACTTGCTAGCTATGTCTTTATTATATAGAAACTTATGAAAAAAGAACATCATTGCTCCTAATTGGTGAACTAAGTGCCTCTGTGTTCAAGTAGGGTATCTCAGTTAAAGGCAGGATGTTCAGAAACTATGCCCTTTATGATTATTCCATCTTCAGAAAGACGCTACATTATTTTTAAAAAGGAAGCTAAGCCAGGTGCAGTGTCTCAAGCCTGTAATCCTAGCTACTCAGGAGATGGAGATGGGAGGATCAAGGTTCAAAGCCAGCCCAGGCTCAAATGAACCTGAGACTCTTATCTCCAATTAATTACTAGAAAATGGGAAGTGGGGCTTAGCTCAAGGGTAGGGTGGTAGCCTTGAGCTGCAAAGCTCAGGGACAGTACCCAGGCCGAGTTTAAGCCCCATGGCCCACAAAAAAAATAAGAAGGAATGCAGAAGTGGTGGTATATGGATATAATCACAGTACTCAGGGAGCTGAAATGAGAAAGTCATAAGGTCAAGATAAGCCAAGGCTATGAAGTGAGATCCTATTTCAAATGATTGAGTGAACCAATTTAATTATATTAGCCAAAGATGGAGAGACAACGTCATATAAGTGTTTAAGACACAAGGTTTCATCGGACATATTGTACACATCCTTAGCCAGTGCTCTAATGTAAGGTGAAATCTTGTGCATTTGAAATCCTTGTGGTCAATTATACATGTCATCCTTTCATTACCCATTCACAATGTTTCCATTGCTCCTGTAGAATATAATAATTACAAAATTTTCCATGATGCAGCTTCTTCCCAAATATCCATTGTCCAGATCTCAGAAGTATTCGTTCATCTCTGAAATTAGTCATCTTTCTCTCACTTTGTTTTGTTTATTAAAATATAGAAATATTTTGTAGCTCATTTTTGAACTGAACAGCATTTTAGGAATAGAAGCTTAGATTTTAAAAGCTGCTATTAAAATATGGTAACAGGATTCCTATTTTACCATTAAAGTACTCACTATAATGGAAACAAAAGCCTGAAATGTTCGAAAAATATGAATTGCAATTCAGGAAAAGGACTATCTATGTATATGTTTGGGGGGGCATCCATACCCCCATATAGATAAACAGTTTTATAAATATTTAGAAATATGTAGACAGACATAAAAATGTCACAGTGAAACCTGTTATTTTGTATTATAAAAAACATATGGATGATGCTTGCAGTTCCAGCAACTTTGGATATGAAGATAGCAGGAGTCCAATACATCCTGATATATATCAGAAAGAAGTCGTCTATATAAAACCACAATAGAAACAAAAGGGCTGGGGGCATGGCTCCAGAAGCTGGCACTTATTTACATAGCAAAGTGAGGCCCTGTGTCAATCTCTATTAGATATTTTAGCAAGCCTGTTAAAAGAAAAATCATTCCACAAATTAAAAATAACATGTTACCAAATCACACACACACACACACACACACACACACACACACACACACACACACTTATCTATTTGCTGAAAAAGTTGAGGCTCTCAGTTTCTATTGGAGAGAGATGGGAAATGTGGAAGAATCATTTTTCCAGCTATCTGCTTAATAAATGTTCTCTTCTCATCACAGTTATTAAGACTCGCAGAAATAAACATTTATATTTGTGTACTATTAGTATGTGTCAACATGCTAAGCCGATTTCTTATTTTTTAATTTAATTTCTAATACCTAATAAAAGATAGAAAGCTTTGTACTTCCTAACCTCAACAATGGAGAAGCTGAAGCTTAGATGTGATAGGACATGTATGAATTATTTTGGGCTACAGGATGCCATGGGGTGGCCATCCATTTTTCATTATTGTTATCCTTTCAAAATGTAAATGTACACAGGATTTGCACTGAGCAATGTTTGGCTGCTGTCAAGGAAATAAAGCTGTCATTCTGTACAGATCTCTCACTTTGCTTTGAAAGGCCTTGCAAATATTCTTCCTTTACTAGTAGGTTCCTCCTCATCACATTTCTTTCTTTCCTTCCTTACTTTCCTGTAATTTATAGCTATTCTATAGCAATTCTACAAAATGGAATAATAAAAGTATACTTCCATTAAAGCAAGGAAGAATTGATATCACTTATTAGAGTCTCTCCCCATCTTCCTCTTCTCCCCTTTCCATCTCCCAGGATGTCTTTTCTTCTCTCCCTTGACCCTCTTTTCCCTTCTCTCTCACTCACTCCTCTCTCTCCTTTCTCTCTTGTCTCTTCTCTCCCCCTCTCCCTTCTCTCTTCTCTCCTCTTCCCTCTTCTCACTCCTAATTTCCTCCTATTCTTTGATAACAGCCTACATACTTAAATAAAAATATAAAACTTGGATGAATGGGTATCATCTTTGCTTTGGGGGAAAATGATAATCAGTTCATTATGTCAAGTCAAAAACTAACCCCGGGATTTTGAATTTTAAGTTAGTTAAACTTGAATTCACTTCACATTTCTTTATTGAACAATGCTAAGTAGTGGGCAGACATCAGTCAATACGAGATATGGACTTGCTGTTCTTGTCACTCGTACATGAGCTGAGATGATACAAGTTGTCTTTAAGAATGACAATAGAGAGTATTTGTCAGTGCCTTCCTTTACTTATTAAATTGTAGAAAAACTACCAATGGTTTTGGTTGTTATAGTAACAGCTCACCTTCAGTGATACTTACTATATCCATACATTTGCTGGTATGAGCTTATTTAATAACTATTTTTGTTTTTCTACTATAATTGTTGATTCCTTGTAGTCTCATTTTAATGAGTAAGTCAATTAGATATATAAAGGGCATTAGACTATCATTAGGCAATAAAAACTTCAGTAGGAATAAAATGTGATGGGGAAAGTATATTTTATTTCCTAAAACTTTTTGCAGAGAGGAAATAAAAAGGGTTGAAAGTAGTTTCTGTATCTGTTAGGCATGAGAGTGAGAATCCTCAGTGGGGATGATAGAAGGGATTCTTTTCTAAAATGCCTTTAGGAGAAGATGTGTCCTATTAATTCTGTCTTTACATGTCTTTGTCAGGTGGGATAATCATGATGCAACACAGCGTGGATTGCTCTTTACGCCTCACAGACTGAGCTCGGCCATCAGTGCTGTCTTTCACGCCTCCTTCCAAGTTCCTGCCACGCATGTGCAGGATAGAATTTAAGTAAGCATTGAGTTACAAAGTTCCTAAGTCACCTTCAATCTTCAGTCCATGCTCCTAAACTTCTGAATTATACTGCTTTTGTTTCCCAGGTTACAAATATTTCTGATTCCATTATCTATCAGTCAATCATTCAATAGCCATTTACTAGGCATACTGTCATGACTCCCAATTCTTTTTCTGATATGTGTATCTCTGACTTCCTTATCAAGTCTGAGTTTCATTTCACTGACTTTTGTCATCTTCATCTTCAAACTGGACGGCTGGGACCCTGTCTGATGCCCATCACAGGTGGAAAACATAGTTTCAAAACAATGATTTTCTTTTGATTGAAAATTCTTGGTGATTTTTTAGTGAGTAACATCCTTTGCACTAAAGAAAGTCTGAAGCCCATAGATCAGATGGCTAAATTAATATTTGTTGATTATCCCTATGATTGTTGGGTCCTTGTGCCTTTAATTTTCATTTTTTCTAACAAAAGCAAATTACTTTTTTCCATTTTATAAAGTTATCTCTTTGCAAGCCTTGTATTTTAGAGTAACTAGAAGTGGCTTAGTTTTTCAAAAATCTGAAGTCTGTTCAAAATTGTTTTATTTATAGACTAATTGGCAGAGGCATGTTAAGAGCAATGGCGGAAGCTCAATTTCTGGGTTCAGTCTTATTTGCTTTATCATAATTTGACAAGTTGGCGTGTTTTAGGTTAATGAGAAAATTCATTCTTGGTGACATACTAGGCATCTAGGAGAACAACCATCAAACTAATAAGAAATTGTACATCACAATTTCTGCATACTCTTTGCAATATTTATTTGGAAAATGTAGTACGTGGTTTCCTTTGCATACACAGGGAGAACAAAAGATGGCAACATTCAGTAATTCTTTTGAGAAAAAGAACATGACTATTGGAGCCGGGAGTTTGGCCTAATGGTATGGAGTGCTTGCCTAGCATGCACTAAGACCCGGGTTCGATTCATCAGTACCATCTCTAGCCTTGAGAAAGTCCAAGGACAGCGCTCAGGCCCTGAGTTCACTCCCACGACTGGCAAAAAAAAGAACATGACTATTGCATTATGGACATTTTATTAGAAATAATTATACATAGACACATTAGAATACTTAAGAAATTATCAAATGTTTCTATTACTATAGGCTCCTACGGAGCCTGTACAATACTACCAGAAACTGTCTCTAATCTTAAATATTCTTTTAAAACAATCTAGTATCTCTAAATTCTGAAAAGCAATCCTGTCTTCAAAGGCATTTTGGTAAAAAACAAAAAACAAAACTAAAGCAGAAATCAAAACACATGCCTGTGGGAAGGCATAATTTAACCAATTTCAACTTAATAAATAATCATTTACTAGCACTTTCAGTATGTCAGGTGCTATGTACAGGGTGGGAGAAATAAAAGTGAATGGCAGAGTCTGTTACTTTTCTCCAAGAGTACATTGTGAAATTGGAGGAATTTGACCTTGTAATAGTTTCAAAGTTAACACTTTCGTGAGTGAGAAATGAACAGAGACCACAGTAAGTAAATATTGTCAAAAACACAGCTCATTTGTGCAGAATTAACCAAATCATGATTTAAATTACCTCTGTGAAGGCATTTGTGCTAGCTAGCATGAGTTTTTCCAAAATAAAGCAGAGAAACAGAGTAATAACCTTTATGTGATACATAAAGTCATGTCATTATCCCAGGTTAACAAAAGTATTATAATAAGTAGAACTTCTTTCATTGATCAATAATGGCCTTGTCCACCATCTCTTTTTACTGACATGTGGATGTAATTGACTAGAAAAATGGACAAATAAACAAAGGCTTTTAAGGTCATAGTAATTGTATCCTAAATATTACCAGGCAGGGCACTCAAGCCTATAATTTTATCAGTTAGATCAGGTGTTTGCAGGATTTTTTAAACTTAATTTTTGTCTTTCGATGTACAAATTAATTGGCACTTAACAAAGTATATGAATACAGTTTGAGGTCAGTACAAATAAAAATAATAACAGTATAAATTCTCAAGACTTCATCTTGATCCATGATACCCATCATCACACCCATCATCCCAAAAGATAGGAAGAAGCATGATGCTTGGGTGCAGTGGTGTGCACTTGACATTCTAGCAACACAAGGAGGTAGAATAGAAGGAAAATCGACTTGGTGGTAATAACAACATCTCACATCATATTGTGCTATGCTGTTTACCATGTCCTGTCCACAGGCATTATGCAAATGTTTTTCAACCACGGAAGTGAACTAAAAGTACATGCTCACAGTGTTACCATTTCCTCTACCTAGATCCTAGCACTGGATATTCTGATGGTGGGTCACAGGATGAATGATATTTTTCAGTAGCTTCCTAGATGATTTTTGAATTGCTGACCAGCTAACATCCATGACTTTTAAGTGATTTGTTTATCAGTAGAGTTCCCTGGGAACAGGCTTTATTGATGCTCTATGGATTTTCATGTTTTTATACTTAGACTCCTTTTAAGATATCTCCTTAGGGAAGCCTCCTCTAATCACAGATCCCTCTGACACCATCACAAGCAAGTACTTTAACACAGTTTCTATTCATTATGGCATGTTGCTGCAATTACTATTTTTGTTGAGATGGATCTATTTCCTACTTTATATTTTAATCCTTCTGGGTATGAGGTACTCCTATTCATCATGGCATGTAAAGAATGGATTCCAACCAAGCACTGGTGGCTCACTCTTCTAATTCTAGGTACTCAGGAGGCTGAGATCTGAGAAACAAAATTTCAAGCCAGCCTGAGTAGACATTCCTATTACCAATTAACCAGCAAAAGTTGAATGTGCAGGTGTAGTTAAACTGGGTAGAATGTAAGCCTAGAGTGAAAACAAACAAACAAACGAACAAAGGCCTTTGAGTTTAAGGCTCAGTATTGTTGTATATGTGTGTGCAAGTACACCCCCCCCCACACACAATTGTATTACTCAGGCATGGTAGGAGTGATACTATTAATAACGGTGATTTAAAAAAAATAAATAACCCTGGCCGGGAAATTGCCCTAGTGGTAGAGTTCTTGCCTAACCTGCACGAAGACCTGGGTTCGATTTCTTGGTGCCACATACATAGAAAAAGCTGGAAGTGGTGCTGAGGCTTAAGTGGTAGAACACTAGCCTTGAGAAAATCCAAGGACAGTGCTCAGGCCCTGAGGTCAAGCCCAGGACTGACTAAATGAATGAATGAATAAATAAACAAATAACCCATCTATGATTACTATGTCTTGGACACATATCTAGTGCTGTACTAGCGTGCATTCATTCTATCTTCCTGACCACTATGTGTGACAGGTGAGGTAAACACTTCCTTTTAAAAAATCATTAGTAGATAAGGAAACTCGATCAAATAATAGCAGATATGGTGCTGTCGCTCCAGGGGTAGCCTTGAGTCTAAGAGCCCAGGGACAACACCCAGGCTCAGAGTTCAAGTCCCACGACCAACCCCCCAAAATGGCTAAGTATCTTAATATCACTGCCTAATTAACACTGTCCGTGATAATGTTCTATCTAATATCATGTGAAGAAGGAAATATCCTCCACATAACAGACGGGACACATTCAGTGGTTTGAATCCTGATCCTTATAATAATTATAATTTACATACATTCTGGAGCTTAGGGAAAATTCTTCTGATTCACTGTACCCCACGTCTGCTGCATCTTTCAGCTGTTAATGCCAAGGGTTTGGTGGAAAGAAAGGCAAATAAACCAGCTGAACTATTAGCCAGCAAGGGCTTCCAGTTGAGAATAGATGGCGCTAGCCAGCAGTTTGGACATCTGTTGGCATACTGGCTTGCCAATGAAAAAAAATGAGTGCATTGTTCACATTTCCGGATTATTTAAGAATAAGGAGCAAAGGGACTCATTAAATTGGGCAATCTGGGTTCTAAGTAGCATTTATATACTTTTTTTTCTGTGATGCCTTCTTTAAAATTAAATTTTTAATAACCTTTAAGCCTTGCAGCCTTGAGGGAATAATTTCTTTCACAGTAGTTCAAAGGTTTAATTTCACTGTAAAGCTTTTGAAATATGGTATTATCCCTTTTGTTCTAGAAAATTACTGTTTAAAAAAATCATATTTCAAAGTAATGATTGTAATGAGAAAAAGATATGAGGCCTGACTTCAAAAGGGAAAGAAATGATAACCCTGACTGTGATGTCCTCTTGTGAGTTTTTGCCTTGTGGAACCATTCCGAACACCTCTGCCCAGTACCACTTCCAGTGCTGTGGTTCAGGAACGAGGGAGGATAGTTGATACAGACATGAAAGAATTCACTTTCTTATATTAATACAATCCAATATATCCTCTGCCCCTCTGTGTGCATTTCCTTTAATGCTATAACAAACAATATCATTTCCCCAGTTACTACAGTTGTCTATGTAGGCTTGGAGAGGGTCAATTAAGTAGGGTCCTACAGGAAATGGAAGAAAAAGAATGCAGGTTGGCAACTCACTAGTGCTGAACATTATATCTGAGGGATTTTATACATATATATATATATATATATACATGGATGAACCTTATAATTGTATAGATTATACATGTGTGTTCATCTATACATATACACATATTTTTAATGTGGGGAAGGAAGAAATTTATTTTCCACATTCAGTGTCAAGGGAAATATTTGTTTAATAACATTTTAAAAGATTGCACTGTACGTAAGTTATCTATAGAAACACTGGAAATATTAAACAAAAGGAAGAATTTGTGCAGAACCAGGCAACCATTTGATAGCAATACATAATGAAAAGATAACACACATATAAACAGGTATATGGAATATAACACTGATAAGACAAGTGATAAAGAATTAACTTTGTATCCCTTGAGTTATTTTTATTTTTACTCTTGAAATACCGTTATTGGTATTACATATAGAGCTGGAAACATGGCCCAGTGGTAGCATGTTCCCCTAGCACACACGAAGCCCTGGGTTTGATTACTCAGAACCACATGTTCAGAAAAAGCCCAAAGTGGCACTATAGCTCAATTGGCAGTGATATATTTGAGTAAAAAGTGTCCAAGACAGTACCCTGGCCCTGAGTTGCAGCCCCAGGACTGGCAAAAGAAATGGTGATGTATAGAGGGATTACAATTACACAAGTCAGGTAAAGCGTGCATTTCTTTTTGGACAATATCTTCCCTTACATTATCTTATTTTTACATTTTTAATTCTTTCACTTTATAACCGTCTTCTGAGACAAGTGACAAGTAATGCTTGAGACTATCTTTACCTAGATGGACCCTGGTGAGCTACTGCAATGAAAATGTCTCTGCTATATTTCCAAGGTGGTGTTTGTCTGGATAATACACCACTTTATGATGGCACTTATAGAGATTTCTTAACTTGCAAATTTTAGAAGACATTAGATGACTGGATGAAGAATGGAATGGAATGAGAACTAATATGCATGGATAGCAGTACAGACAAATATAGTCATTGAGAACACTACCATTTGTAGCAGTGGAGTAGGTGCACAGTTGAATACAAGGGAGTAGGTTATAGTCAGGAATGAGGAATAAGGGCCAAGGAGGTGGAAACATCATTCATGATGTGAAGACTTAGACACATAATCGAAATTCTCTAAACCTTCATTTCTGCTCCTTGGAAATGGATACAAAACTATAGGTATGTTATCTTAAAGTAATGAAGGGGATAAGGGGATAAAAAAAAGCTTTCTGTAATATAAACGAGAATGCTGAAGACTCATGCTGGTTTGTTCAGTGGTGGTTTGAGTGATGCTTGAATAGAACTATTACATGCTTTCAGCAGCATGTCACTTTTCATTGTAGTGATCCCACATCCTCAGCACACATTCTGTTTTGTCACCATTTTATTTGTCATACATTGTGTATTCTGTACCTCTTTATTGACACTTAGATTCATATGCTTATTTATACATTCATACAGTTGTCTAATTAGCATGAATACCTAATAAGTATGGGATAATTATTAGAAAGGAGCCAAATTAAAGGCTCTCATGGATATGTATCTTATAGAAATATGAGCCACAGAATATACTTTATTTGTGCTGTTGTGCGTCTGTGGACTTTCTTTGCATTACAATAATAGCTAACTTGAACTGACTGCATCTGATGTCTACTTTGCCCAGTAATCACTCTGTATGAATTACTACACATATATGATTAACACAAAGAATTTGGTAGCATTAAAAATACAAATGGAGATGTGGAAAAGTTGCAAAAGTTTCAGTGAAAAGTCTCATAGCTTTTATGTAGTTTCAAAACTAAGTACAGAGTCATTGACTTATTTATTCAATCAAACTTTATGAAGTTTTCACCCACTGTCAGAGGCATAGCTGACAGTGAGAAGTGGGGTGATGGTCATATTTACACATTTACTGCCTCTTACTAAAATGAAGATAGTAAGCATACAAATGCATGATTTATTAATTATATCCTATTAGTCTTCTGACATGTCTAAAGATGTTTAAACTTGTAGCTACATGATTCAAGTTGACTATTATCTCTTCTGGAAAATATTAAAATGGCAGGAGAGAATGGACACATTTTTCTCTTGATCTTCAAGGAATAATTTATCTTGACTAATTAATTGTCTTAGTATTTTCAGAAGTAATTTAGATTTTAATGCTTAATGTGGTATCTAAAATCCATGTGAGTATTGGACACATATATTCCCAAATAGATAAAAAGCCTGAAATTGAAATCCAGTAGTCATTTCTCTGAATAAATGTCTATGCTGAATCACAAGCTGGGCTTCCCGATTGACTTATTGCTGTCTTGGAGTCTATGGCTTTGTTAAGTAATTTCTGATAAATGTCTCTGGATTAAGTGCCCTGATTTGATTGACCTCCCCTTTTCTCTCTCTCTGTGTGCTTCCCAGCATGTATACATAATCTCAATATATATTATATTTTATATTTGTTCTTGTCCCTTGTTCCTGGAAGTGTGTTCTTAAAGTCCTTGGAATTTTTCTTAGTGTTTTCGCTACTAATAATGAGTTATTTTTGACCATAATAATGAGTTCTTTTTTAGTTTATATTTATGTGGCAATTCTCAGGTAACTTTAGGAGGAGGGCTATGCACCAGGCAAAGAAAGCAACCATGAGATCAGAATGTGGAACTAGAAGTTTGATCCTAAATCTGAAGAGCTGAGAAGAACTGGAAATTGAATTTAAATATCGACGGCCAGAGAGTTAATCAATCATACCTACCTAATAATATGTTAGTGAAAACCTTGAAATTGTAAGAATTGAAGGAACTCTCAGGTTGGATTACATAAGATATTGGGAGTAGGTGAAATAAGAACTGTGTGTCTGCCCTGCACCTCTTTCATTTGCCAGTTCCTAAGTCATATCCTTTATAAATAAAACAATACCATCATGGCAATACTTTCCTGAATTTTGAGAGCTGTTCTAGATAACTATCAATAACTATCATGTAGGGAATCACAGAAATCCCTGAGTTTTTAATTGGTCAGAAATAAATGTAAATAACACGGGCTTCCCATAGAGGTGACATCTAAAATAGGTACAGGATTGTGGACTCTGTGGGGATTGAGAGAGGCAGTCACGAAAGTGTGGGACCAGCGTGGGCTTGGGGGTTTGAATAATATGTGGGTGATTGCTGACTTTTCAAAACTTTTCTCTGGGATGGATTACAGATAGAGGAACTGAATATGTAGGAATTAAATAATTCCAAGTCAACAACTGATTCAGTATGTTGAGCAAAACATCCATGAGTTGATAAGCCTTTTGAGAAAGATGCTGGAGAAATAATAATGTAGAATACTTCTGAATATTTAAGAAATGTCTATGGACACAGAATAATAGCTTTCTATAATAATAGAATTTAAAGATTATGGTTTTCATTTTGTTTTGCCATACAATTTCAGGATAATATGTCTCCAGTATAAATTGCATCTCAAGACAGTCCCTAGAGAAATATTTAAAAGCCTGTCTTAATTGTTGTTCTTAATATACGAGTTATTTCTCTTCTTTTTTCCCTTATGATTAATCTCATATTGTTACTGTATCTGACATTGTTACCTGGAATATTGTATATGCTTATTTGTTTATTTGAAATAAGAAGGGGAAGGGAGGAAAACAAGATGAGTGGGAGGGGGTGGAAGTGGGAATTGTGTACAAAAACATTAGAAGGGGTATCAATGTGCAAGAAGTAATGCACCTACTACCTGACAAATGTAACTGTAACCCCTCTAAACATTATACCAATTAAAAAATAGTTATGTTCCAAAAAAAGAATAATGTTACTGTAAGATATCCTGAGTGACTCAGAGAATGTAAAACTAAATAGCTTTTAAAACACTGAATCTTTACTGTTTAGAGAAATGGCAGTGTGGTAATAAGTGTTGTAATAATAGATGACTCTGATTCTACCATTCACAATTTGTGTAATTTTGGGCAAATTACTTAATTTTGTAGAATGTCTTTCTCCCTAGCAGATAAGTTGAAATATTCAAAAGAGAACTGTCAAAATTATTACTGTTATTTCCATTTAAAAGTTTTTGACTTTTCTAGGGTTTGAATTTGTGGTTTGAAATTGTTAGGTAGTGACCCAGGCCTATATCCTTAAAATTTTAATTTCTCAATAGCTAACACTTGACTGTTTCAGTAATTTTTAGTTACTGTTTTTTCATTCGACGTAAGATGTAAAACAGACTGTTCATAATAGCCAGCACGTTAATAACATACATATGTCCTATCTATATATAAATACCTTACATATAATTTCATAAATATCCCATACATACCCATAGATATAGTTTTACATGTACCTAGTTAAATATATTCTTTTCTAGATATTTTATTCTCTCTCCTATCAATCATAATGCCTCTTCACACACCTAAAAGAAACAGAAGATGAAAATCTCATAGAAATCACACATCCCATCTTTTCCTGATTTTCTTGATGCCCCTGTTGCCCGAGGAATGAGGCATTTAGTAATTGCCTTAAGTTTATTTACTGGTTGTAAGACATGCATTTTCAATCTGTAACTCAGCTGACTTATTTATGTTGGCACAGTCTATATACCATAGTCAGACCATGTGTCAGGCCAGGTGTCCTGGCTTGTGTTTTGGGAAATATAGCCACTGTTTTGGACTAAATTGTAATAAAAATGCTGGAGATAGTGGAAGAAATGGCATAGAATTCATTAACATTTACACACTATTAGCTGGGGAATTTTTTTTTCCAGGAGCAAGAGGCAGGCAAAAAGGGGTAGAGTATTTGATTTCACAAAGAATGTAGAGGTGCCTTTCAGGTAGAACTACCGAAGTTCTAACAAAATGAACTTGTCTGACAAACCAGACCAGCCAGTCATTGAGTATTTTGCAATTTTTGACATAGAGTTCTGCTTTCACGCTTCAATCATTCATTTTAAAGCACTTAGAATTCAGAAAACTTCTTTCACTGAGGGAGTGGAAATGCAAGGAAAAGTTTGTCTTGTCCCCTGCACATTGTATTAGAAAACCTGAATCGATAGCAGCAAGCAAAAGGTGAAATTCATTATGTGTGGATACCACATGTGATGACTCTTAAGAGGGCAAAATTCTGATAACAAGAAATGTTAAAGATCTCTAAAATAAAATTTCTAGTAGTCATGGAATATCTAGCCTTAGATCCAAATAGAAATAACCTATTATATCCTGGAAAGTTTTTCTTTTTGTCTTATGAACATGTCTTGGTCTTATTTTTGAAACTGGGTATGTTAGATTTGAGTTCAATTCTCAGTAAAGACACGAGGTGGGCCTCCATGCAAACTGTCCCTGACATTGAAGGCTTAATAGAGCAGACCTATCTTCAGTGCCATCAAAAAGTGTCAGTATTCCCAAATATGGCGGACTCCTTATCTTATGTTCAGCTGATTAGAAAATCAAAATATGGACTATGATATCAACTGGAAATCTGACCACTGGAATATTATATTTCTAATTTATGGTGTGGAATTGTGAATCAGCTGCAGATTAGGTATCCTAAGCCTACTCACACATCAGTTAGTCTGAGTTCCAGCCATGTAGTAGGAATGACTGTTACGCAAAACCTCAGTTTTACTCTACATTACTTATGCTACCTGGCTTTCAAAATCCTTGGGTTGATGTCAAATACTGAAAGGGAAAAATGTGTAGTAGATGGACCACTCCCTGTCTTCTTCTGAAGATCTTTGGCTGAGCTAGAAATACACTTCTCCTGTATGAAACTACTGAGATTTGGGGTCGTGTATTTCTTAGAATAGTTAGTGTCAGTAATAATGCCATTTGGACAATATTTCCTGAAGAGGGCCAAACAAATCTTCAAACAAATCTGCCATTTTGTAGAACAATAAAACATTGCTAACATTAGTAATGTCAGTTCTCTTTTAGAAAAATATAAATGTTGAATTAACATTGGTAAATAGTTTTTACTAAAGGGACCAGCTACTTTGGTTTTGAATGGCTATAGATTTTACCTGGTAAATGTGAAATCTACTAGTATTCAACATCCTAGGAAACAGAAAATAGAGCCAAAGTAGAAGAAGAGAAGGAGGAGGAGGAGGAGGAGGAGGAGGAGGAGGAGGAGGAGGAGGAAGGAGAAGAAGAAGAAAAGAGGAGAAAGAAAAGGAGAAGAAGGAGAAGAAGAAGAAAAGAGAGAAGAAAGAAAAGGAGAAGAAGGAAGAGGAGGAGGAACAAGTGTAGGGGAAGTAGCACAGGAATAGGAGAAGGAGGAAAAAAGGAATCGAAAGAGAGAGAAAAGGTGTTGGAAGGAAGAGCAAGAACAAAGAGAAAATGATAAAGGAAGGAAGGAGGAAGGGAAGGAAGAAAGAAAAATGAAGGAAGGAAGTTAATAGGAAGAAAGTAGGAAAGAAAGCAGGGAAAAGCACAACAAAATAAAGAGACAAGATACAGACAGAAACAAAGAAAAACTAAACAAAACAAAAAAGAAAAAAATGAATTACATGATTTCTTTAATTGAAAACAAATGTTGATGGTTTAGGGCAAGACAAGCATTCAGTATCAAAATGTCCTATTTAAGGATTGAAATTTTCTCATGCATGTCCATAAATATACATAAACGTTCATACACAAACCATTTTGTGAGAGATTAAAAATTTTAATTTTGACAAGAATACCTATCATGTATAAATAATTTTTACATTAGAAAAAAATGGCTCTTTTTTTACACTTCCACATTAATTTCCTGATACACAGAATCACATCAACACAAATTAAGCAGTTCCTAGTTATATGACTTCTATTTACATGTTATGTAATTAAGGTAACAGAAAGAATTAAGGAAATCCTTGGGATTATGTGGCAGATAAAAATGAGAAGCTACATAGAACCTCTTCCCAAGACATCTCCAACAAAATGTGGTGTCTGCTCGCTGTACTGTGTTTCCTTTTTTTGTTGTTTTGTTTAGTTTTGGTGTTTTTTTTTTGCCAGTCCTGGCCTTGAGCTCAGGGCCTGAGCACTGTCCCTGGGCTTTCTCAAGGCTAGAGCTCTACCACTTGAGCCATGGCACTACTTCTGTCTTTTCTATTTATGTGATACTGAGGAATTCAACCCCAGTCCACTAGGCCAAACTCTGGGCCCTTGCTGTCTATATTTCCAACAGTGACTAACTGGTAAACCAGCAATGCTAATTATTAAGGTGCTTAGTACTTCAGCCTTTACTAAATATAGCTGTGGTAGTTTTGGCATGCCCTTCTTTCAGCATGCCTACTACCCCCATCTGTGTGTTCTCTTTCTAGATGTAGCAACTTTTGAACCATCTTCAGTATGGTTTTCTCTGACCCACTAGATAATTTTCTTACAGGGATAATTTCAGTTTCCTGCCTGGTTAATTGTCATTTAAAATATTTTCTTTTATAGGTGTATCTTTGTTAAATTTATGTGTGTGGCTCATATATTCATAGATAAATGTATTTTATACTTCATGTACAGACTATAGTTTATGGAAAGGACATGTTATATATAAATCCTAAAAATGAAAATGTGAATGTGAACATGCAAATCTGGTAACACTGGGAATGGAGATATAAATAGAGGAGTCAAATACATGGAACATTTTCTTCTAGGAAGGAAAAATATATCAAATGAGACAGAAAAAGATTTGCTTCAGTGCTTAGGACCTTGTTTCTTGCCAAACTCAAGGAATACAAACAGCAATATTGACTTTGTAAGGTCAGAGTTACTGAGTTTTAAACAGAATGATTACAGTGGTAGGAATATGTTCAGTGCACATCAAAAAAGGGGAAAAACATATCAGATAAAAATCACAGCTTGCCAGTCATTAGCATTTTAATCCATAGACATGCAAACTGATTTTTTTAAAAAATATTCTGCAAGGTCACAGGAAAAGGTATTTAGAATTTATTAAGACACTATACTATTTCAGAAATGTTATAACTTATCAGTCATTGCAAAAGTTCTTCTAAACAGAATATATCTTTGATCTATCCACCTACATGCATAAGTACATAAATTTGTGTGTGTATATTTCAGTTTTAAATAGCAAAAAGGTATAGCTAAGTTAGTTCATCTAACCAAAGACCTAAATTCAATGAGAGTTTAGGGACATTCAGCCACTCAAGGGTACATACATGATTGTGAAAAATCTGTAAATTTTATATTAGAATTTGAAATACACCTGATGGACATTGCAAGGTGATCTGCTATGTGCTGAGGTTTTTCTTGTTTCTCATGGCATTTCTCTCCCCAAACCAACAAACTTTGATATCATTTAATTGGATCTCATCTGCCTAAGCAATTCTGATTTTGTGTGAGGAATGTCTTCTAATGGTGTCATGGGAAACTAGACCATCAGATTTATCTATTTATTATTTTTGACTGTATTGGGGCTTGTTCTCAGGGCCTGAGACATTGTACCCAGACTTCGCTTCTCAAGGTTGGGTGTTCTATCTCTTAAGCCACTCCTCTACGTCTAGCATTTTATTTTTTTTATTTTTTATTTTTTTTATATTTTATTTTTTTATTGTAATTAGTAAAGGGGTTACATGATATTTGCCAGATAGAAGGTGCATTAATTCACATACACTGATACCCTTTCACATGTCTTGGTACCCGTTTCCCTACCCCCCACACCCCCCACCCGTGAAGGGGGGAAAATGTCTAGCATTTTAGACTTTAAGTGTACATAAGAGTCTTACAGACTTTGTGGCTAGGGATGGCTTCAAACTGTGATCCTCAGATCTCAGGTTCCTGAGTATCTACAAGGGTAGTTGTGAGCCACCAGTGTGTGGCCTTAGAGCTTGAAGTTTACTAGAATAAGTAGATCCAGATTAAGTTGCTTAAATTCCTGACTTACCCACTGTTTAAACTTCTGCTTTAAAACTGTAGAAGAGCTAATCAGAATTTATGATATATAGTTATAAGAATTTAATAACAATCTAAACTGCATATATGGGACATTTTCTTTCTTATAATATATATGTAGTAATTATACTTGCTACTGTTTTTATCCCTTTTCATTACTTTCCCTATGAACAAACATCATATCCCAATCCATACACATGGTCCCTCTAATGCTCTAGTATCTATCAAGAGGTTATTTGCTATGCCTTAAATTATTTTTAATGCTTCCTAAGATTTGGAAAATGATTTTTCTTTCAAAACCAAGACATGATCTGTTTTATCTCATCCTGTTTCTTTTTTGTATTTTTAATTTTAATTTTATTGTAAGTTATTGTACAAATGGGTTATAGTTACATAAATAAGGTAATATGTACCTACACCCTTGTTTTTCTCTCACTTTCCCTTTCCCCCAACTTCCTTTCCAAGTTGTAAAATTCATTTCCAACATAGTGTCATGTGAGTATTATTAAATTGGCTTATCCTTGGTCCCTTGTCTCACCATTTTGTTATTCCCCTTCTTCTCCCCAAATCAGATAAATATATAGCCAAGAAACAGGGTACAAAAAAGTGACAGAAGGAGATAAGTCAAATGAAAAGAAAAAAAATGATAGAAAAAAAGAAATACCTTCATATAGTACATTAAACCCAACAACGACAACAGCAAGACAACTTCTTGTTTCTATGTATTGGAGTTCATTTCAATTAGCATCATTTTATATGGCCATCTGTACATGTTTTACCGCATCTTAAAAGAGTTCCTTGATTGTTCTTCATGTAGTTATTTGCAATTTCTCTAGTCTCTCATAGTTTTCAGGCATTTCTTCCAGAAAATATTTCATTATTTCAAATGGTTGTGTGTTGCCTTTGAAAGCAATGTATTAGATGGTAAGATCACTATCGTACTAATCCTATACCTTCAGTGAATAGTGTGCTCGTGGTAGACAATAAATAAATGTATTGAATAAAATCTGTATGGAGAAAGAATATTATTTAAAAAACGATGTAAGTTTTGTTTACATGCTAGTGAGAATCTTCAGTATAATATTTTTAGAAGTTCTTCTTACGATTTTTGTCCAGTGTCACAAAGTTAATATTGTTATCTTAATGTTAAGCCTTAGAATAGTATTTGAGTTTTATTCTACAATCATACGGGATATAATGAAGTTCCAGTGTGGTTGAGATACTGCTGTTACAGTTTGATTTTCGCGTACAATAAAAATCCTCTTTTTTTTGAGGAAGAATAAGACAATGAAAGAAAAACAAAATAAAAATTCCCAGTTCACCTGCTTCTTCTTCTGTTATTGAGTTGACATTATTGAGTGTCAGATGTGCTCTCAGTGTTCACATTGACTTTCCTAATTCTGCTTCGATTTGTAAGGTTAGTTTATATCCAACCACTCAAAGTAATGGAGGTTTTTGGTCACATGATTCCATAAGTAGGAGACCAAACATCTCAACTTCCAAAGAATCACAGGTTGGTTTTTCTGACTGGTTTCCTGGGATAGAAACAAGGATTAGAGGGAGAGGTGCCGAGAATATCAGATATTGAGGATGTCTACCTGTGGGTAGAAAAGAAAGGACAGGGCAGAAACAAAAGGGAAGCTACCATAGAATTTCTGTTGAGGCTGAGCCAACTTATTGGAGTTGTGGATTTTAGATGTCTCTATAGAATCCTTAGTGGTGGTGAGAAGACGCCTCCCAACCCCTCCACAAACCTCTGCATATTAGACTGGTCATTAGGATAAGGGCTTCTTCAAAAAACAAGTGTGATGTTGAATATGTCATGTGACAGCATTTATAGGCCTCATGACCCTACTTTATGTGTATTCTGTAAAAGCAATTACTAACAATGGTTACTCTCACACTCAAATGTAACCTAAATTGAACAAGAAATTATATTAACACCTTGCCCATTCTTTATGTGTCCTAACCATTCTTGACCTGTGAGGACTACAAAGAAAGCGAAAATAATATATGATATATTCTAACTGAACAAGAAGAGAAGCTGGAATTTGTTGGGTTATAAGTAGTGAAGCAGGATAAGCAGAAAGAAGATTTGGAGGTAGGTCATAGAGAAATATGTTCAGACTTTCTTCTCTCATGGTGTAGATCCTAGGAGAACAGTCAATCATAGAAATATTAAAGATATAAAACTCAGGGATTCCTAAGAATATCAGGTTTGTAAATACGTATTTCTCTTGGTTGTGAGTCTCCTAGGCTCATATCTGTAGAGAAGCTCTGTGTGTGGATAGCATGTGCCTAGCCTTCAGCTGGTGACTAGATAGGTGGACAGAAGTAGCTCATGGAATGAAGTTTAAAACAAGGATCTCTGCATGTTCTGGTGTGGGGATATCAAGATATTAATAAATTTATAAAGAACGCCTGTTGGAACAGAGACATATCAAAGGTGTTTACCCTAGCAGTATAGGTCAGATAAATCTCCATTGCAAGAATCAAGATGGAACTGGAGGTCACACACATTGCTAAGTCTCTTCCTTAATACCTCCCCCCACCCCTGCTAAAGACCATATTAAAAATATCTCCCATGTGTAATATCATTGTTGTAGGACAGTGACACTTAATCCAAATTCAATCAAGAACTGTTATTTGAATATGTATATGTCTATTTTTCATTCTCAGTTAACCTTAGCTGTTTCTCTTTTTGGAAAATAGGAATGAGAATCAGGTTTGCCTACAGAGTTCTATCTTTCATTGCTGGCAGGGAACTATTTGGTAGCTGCGGGTGGGACAACTGGAGTGTGGGTGTTGTGTTCATGTTTTCATGGTTTCTGAATACCAGTGTTTTAGAGAATATATGTACAAGTATATTGAAGTTTACTTGATCAAATATAAGAAATAAATTATAAAAATAGAAAAATATATTGTCAAATATTAACTAACACTATTAAACTGCTGTTTCTTAAAATACATAAAATAGCCTATTGCCCTAAGAATACAGTGCATTTTGTCACATTTCAAGAAATCCAAAGCAGTATTTTTGCCATTTTCTTTACCTACTTCCTCCATGAGTTCACAAATGGATCAAATTTTGAGTGATAAAAGACTACTTATTGACAAGAACTTTTGGTGGTGCCAACATCACTCTTTTATTGAGATGAGGTCAGTGCTAGGACTAGGATTTTGACATCTGGACTTGTCTTACCCAACCTGACTTTTCAATTTGTTTTATAAGATATGTTCTTGCTTCCCTCCTTAGGAAGTTTCCTAAGCCGTGATTCACAAATGGTTGCTGGGATCAGAGCCATAACACCTCCAGTCAAGCAGAGACTCATGGACTTGCCTACATGAGCAAATCTGGAACAGAGATCCCATTGCTTAGGAGGGCAGACACGAAGCAATGTTCCTATCCATAGGCTGAGGAGGGGGTCTCACAAACCTTTCTTCCCACATTGGTTAGCAACTTCTATCCCAGCTAGAATTACAGCTGTGAACCACTAGCACTTGACGCCCTACATCATTCTCACGGAAAGAATGGAAACACAGAAATGGTTGGGAAAAGGGTGAATAAATGCAGCAGTGAGGCTCACCAGACACTGTGTTGAAAGGATCTACACAACATGTTAGGGCAGGGGATTGGGAGGAAAACACTTAGAAGAAAAGGAGGGAAGAAGTGACATGGTTCAAAAAGAAATATACTCATTACTTGACTTTTGCAACTGTGATACCTCTGTACATCACCTTTACAATAAAAATCGAAATTAGGGGTCCTGGACCATGGCCTAATGGTAGAGTGCCTGTCTAGCATGTATGAAGCCCTGGGTTCAATTACTTGGAACCACATACACAGAAAAACCTGGAAGTGGTACCGTGGCTCAGGTAGTGGATCTCTAGTCTTGAGAAAGCTCAAGGACAGTGCCCAGAATTCAAACTCGAAGACTGGCCAAAAATTTTAATATTAATTAATTTAATTAAACTAAATTATCAATTTTAAACAATGAAAGTGTTTGTTTTCAATAAAAATCTATCTAAACTTGAAGGTGGTCAGTTATATTTAATTGGTAAGTTTAAACTTAGTAATGCAAATAGGTTGAGGGGTTCACTTTCTAAATATGAGATGCACAAAAGAAGCTCAAAGACAGTGTCCAGGCCCGGGGTTCAAGCCCCAGGACTGACAAAAAATGTTTGAATATTAGACTAATTGCAACAAATGGAAAAGCTATGCTTAACTTAGGGAATTTTAAATAACTTTTAGTAACTTACTTGTTGCTTGTTCAATCTCTTTTGGAGCTGAGAACAAAGCACCATAAAACCATGGGATAAGCTGCTCAAAAATAAAAGTGTGACATAACTTAGTCCAGTCTAATTTATCTCATTATTAGAGGCCTTTATTAACCTATCTTTCCTGACTTTGATTATTATTTTCTTTGTTCTATGTTCATTTTGGGGATGGGCATAAGTTCTGCCTCATCTTGGCAATGAAACCCAAAAACTTGAAATATTTTTTTTTATTTAATAGTCTTCACTTTGGCAGTAAAAGTGTGCCTAAACAACAACAACAACAAATGAAAGTTAAGAAAGAGAAGGTTGCTCAATACGCACTTGAAATCAATCCATGGTTAACAAGGCTTAGCTTTGAAACTAATGAATATTTAATTAAATGTCCTCATCAAGGAGACTTAGTAAATTACTGTCAAAAGTGTTTGTGCCTATTAACATCCTTTCTAAGTCATGAATGCACCTAGAGCTAAAGTGCAGACAGCATCGTCAAAATTCAAAGGATATTAAACTGGCAAGGTCTTTGGAGATCACCTCTTCTGGGCTTTCCAACCTGTGTTCTGTTCTACACAACTTCCATTTCTTGTCTATGAACAAGGGGTCCTTTTGTCAGACAAGCAAGAAAGGGCTATCACCTAAGAGATTCACATAACCCATTAGCCTAGCAAAAACACAAGGGAAAAAAGACATAATTAAATCAATTTAAGTAGCTTTCCCTAAAACTGACTTTGTCATTAATAATAATGACAGTCTAAGGAACTCACAGTTTCTGGATTACATTCTTAGTCTTTTCATATTGCTGTATATATTGGACACATAATTATGTAAACAAAAGGACTTACAAGTCATAGTTTTGGAGGGCTAAGTTCAAGACAAGGAAGGCCCTTTTCTTTTCCCTCTGGTAAAGGCCTGTAGTCTATGGAAGAATTGGAGGAAGAGAAGGATGTGGACATAGGCCATTAGGGCAAGGATGAGATGTGGGCTACCCTTTAAATAACTTGCTCCCAGGAATGAGCACAGAGAGCAAGCAACGGCTTCATGAGATTATCAGCTTTCACTAGGCTCCCTCCTTTTCCATCCTTCCAGTACACAAACTCTTGGGTGTAATTTTCAAATCATATCCGACCCATAGCAAATCCAATTTAACAAATATTTATTTAAATAACATTTTGTGGGATTAATAACAAGTCCAATCTGGTTGGAGGGGTCTATTTTTCACCTTTTGGCAGCTGATCATACAGCCTCTGGTTACACTGGGCCCTCTCCACTTGACCTTTCTAGCATAAACACTTCAGAACTTCGTATTTGACCTGACTTCTCATGTGTTCTTTCTCATTTAATAGTGCTTTATGAGATCATTGGTTTTATAGTTTCCTTTCTTGTTTAACACATACCTGAGGGGAGTGAGCTTCTACAATTATACAAACCATTCACATCGACTCAGTTCAACTGTTAATAAAATCTTCATGTCCTTTGCTCACTCATTCCCCAGAGTTGATCATTTCTGTGTGTGTGTGTATGTGTGTGTGTGTGTGTGTGTGTGTGTGTGTGTATTTCTACCCTGAATATTCTTAATTGTGAAAGGGTTTCAATGATACAGTATTTAAATTGGATTTACAAAAATATCTTAAGTGGTCCTCATTGCCTTTAGTGGAGAGTACCCTTATCTCTTTTCTGTATGAAGAGGTGTTAATTGAATACTCTTGAGTTGATTTAAAATTAACAGTGTTTTTTTCTGACAGCAGCATAGAATTCCATTGTGTGCCCCATTTGTTAGGAAATGGAAAGTCTTAGAAAAAATCATATTAAGTGAAGTAAGCCAGACTCAAAGGAACTTAGGCTCAATGGTTTCCCTCATTTGTCATAATCAGTAGAAACCTTGGGCTCTACTAGCAGAGATCTGCAATAGAGGAAAACCTTGATACATAAGGCCATATAGTATGAAGCTAATTGAAAAGACCTCCAGGATATTGAAACAAAAGCTATATAATGAATGATTGTTGTCCTTAATGTACTATGTTATCTCTCATCTCCTTTGCTGTCCCTTGGGTATCTCATGTTGTTACAGTATCTCACTTTGTTATCTGATATATTGGATTTATTTGTATTTGGTTATTTGAAATTGGATAGGGCAGGGGGGAAAACCAGGACGGGGGGGGGGTGTTGGGGAGGGTAATGGGGACCAAGACATGTGAAAAGGTATCAATATATGCGAATTAATGCACCTTCTATCTAGCAAATATCATGTAACCCTTTTATTAATTACAATAAAAATATTTTTAAAAAATGCATGACATAGCCAGGCTCCACAGTTCATGCCTGTAGTCCTAGCTACTCAGGAGGCTGAGATCTGAGTATCGTGACTCAAAGCCAGCCTGTGCACTAAAGTCCGTGAGACTTTTTTTTTTTTGTGGGTCATGTGTCTTGAACTCAGCCTGGGCACTGTCCCTGAGCTCTACAGCTCAAGGCTACCACTCTACCCTTGAGCCACACCCCACTTCCCATTTTCTAGAGGTTAACTGGAGAGAAGTCTCATGGTCTTTAGTGCCCGGGATAGCTTTGAACCAAGATCCTCAGATCTCAACCACCTGAGCAGCTAGAATTACAGTCATGCCCACGTGAGCCACTGTGCCAAGCTATTTATAGTTTTAGACCACTTCCAATTGAGGTCAGCTCTTTACTTCAAAACATCCCTGACAAATGCTAAGAGATGGGAACAGTAAGGCTCCGGGAACACAACCAGGTATCGAAGAGACAGATGTTCTCTTTATGTCAGACTTTAAATTCAAGGAACCAAACACTTCACCTGCCATGCAAAGGGCATGCAAAATACTGATATTTGATGAACTGAATAATTTTCTGATTTAGACCAAGTGTTTTACCCTATTATACATGAAATGTTTTCTAAATCTATTCTTATATGCCAAATATAAAACTAATCTATATGTACATGTGTTCTATATGAAGTTTAAAATTCTATATATTTTTCGAATTATTTTCTGGTCTCCTGGAAAACTGAATGGCATTAGAGAATGTCATTATAATTTTAAGCTATGCACCTGGGTTCAAATTCCAACTATACCCCCTTTTTTATTGTTGTTTCAACTTCAGGCAAGTAATTAAGTAGACTGAGCTTTATAATCTCAGTCTATACATTGAAAATGATAACACTTCCTATCCAGGGTTGTTATGGATAGTAAATAAATTTATAATATAGCATATAAGATTTCAACAAAAAAATTAACAGTGGTTATAATTTGATGTCTTTCTACTGATTCAGAAAGTTCTAGAGGAAATCTCCTAAGCAGAGAATGTTACTGTTTTCGGTGTGGTTCATTAATGCAAATAGAACCCTTCCAAGATTAAATCATACTTCATACTAAAATCTTTATCATTTAAGAAAAGAAATAGGAAAACAGGATTAAGTTTATTTGAAGTAGAAAAAAGCTATTAAGAAAAATATATGTCTTTTAAAAACTAAATAGCAACCATTGGTTTTTCTGGTGTTAGGTGACAACAGTGTATTTAAAAAATTCCATCACTTGATAATCCGGAGACATTCTATTCTCTGATTTCTTTCCATGAGGCTAAAGGAATGAAACTCACAAGAGATATTGAGGAACACAGGATTGCCCTTTCAATTACCACAAGTATTCTAATGCGTCTTTGTTGTATCATATCCCATAGGGAAATTTAAGAGTAGCAAAATCAGGCAGGGGAAGGCATTTTTGCTTGTAGTTTTATAAAAGCAAAGATGATTGTTTTCCCTATGGATTTCCAAGTGTCGACTATTAAGCCTACTTTACTGGCTAGATGTAGATTTTCATTTCTGAGAGACATATTACCAAAACCCAAGAGCTTCTTCTAATATGGCTGATGATCTCGGAGTTCTGTTAGGATATACACCATATCAAGATTCTTCGAGTTCCCAAGAGCAATATGACAATCAAGATATCAATCCAGCTACATCCATTCTAAAGCTTAGAGTCCAGTTCTAAACTCACAGTTGGTAGTAGAATTTAAACCCTATGAAAGTCTCTATTCCCTTGCTGCTGGTTAACTTCTCATTCTCCCTTTCACATCACAAAACCTTACTTCTTCAAGGAGAACAGGAGTAATTTTGCCACTCCTTTCTTTTTTTTCAGTATATAAACTATTTATTAACAGAAAAGGCCTACAGACTCATTTCTTCTTGGACGCACCCACAGTGTGACCACAGTGTCCAGTGGTCTTGATGTGCTGGCCTCATAAGCCCCAGAAGTGGTGCAGCCCTCTATGGGCTCGGATCTTCTTCAGCCGCTCTGCGTCTTCATGGAGCTTATTGTCTAGACTGTTGGCCAGAACCTGGCTGTATTTTCCATCCTTTACATCCTTCTGCCCGTTTAGGAACCAGTCTGGAATTTTGTACGAACGTTTATTTTGCATAATGGTGATAATACATTCAACCTCATCCTCTGTGAGTTCTCCAGCCCTCTTGGTGAGGTCGATGTCTGCTTTCCTCAACACTACATAAGCGTATCTTCGCCCACACTCTTAATGGCAGTGATGGGAAAGGCTATTTTTCTGCCTCCCATAGATGTTAATGTTGGGTACTCGCGAAATGTGCTGGAACTTATCAGGTATCACTAGAGACATGGCTTGCCACTCCTTTCTTTCTTTCTTTCTTTCTTTCTTTCTTTCTTTCTTTCTTTCTTTCTTTCTTTATTTTAATTAAGAATTTATTAACATTGATTTTTACATCATATTTCAAATGACATGTTTAACAAACAAGTATTCAAGAAGGGAATTTCTACAGACAATCACTGGCACTTAGATTTTAGAACATAATCAAAATTAGGTTGAGGGTTTGTATGTCCTAAATATATAATAATCTATGTAATAAAACATTATGTCTATGTAGTTGTGTTTATATTTCCAATACCATGTCCATAGCATTGGGTATGGAACTTTTGAGTCCTCGCTCTTGTACTGTTTGGATCTAATAGCCACATACTAAGGATACCATGCGCCTTTTGTTCCTTAGGTCTTGACTTGTCTCACTCAACATGATTCTCTCTAGATTCATCCACTTTCCTGCAAATGCCATTATTTTATCTTGTCTGTTGGCTATGTAGAATTCCATTTTCTGCATCTATTCATCTGCAGTAGGGCATTTGAATTGTTGCCATCGCCTGGCTATTGTGAATAGTGCAGAGATAAACATAGCTGGGCAGGTGTCCTTATCATATCTTGGGTTATGCTGTTTAGGGTAGATGCCCAGAAGTGGTATGGTGGAATCATAGGGAAAGTCAGTTTTCACCTGTTTAAGAAACCTCTACACTGCTTTCCAGTAATGTTTGAGCTAGTAAAAGTTCAGGCTGGCTTTGTTGCTGTTGTTTTGGTGTGTGTGTGTGTGTGTGTGTGTGTGTGTGTGTGTGTGTGTCCATGTACTGAGACTTCAACTCAGAATCTGTCCCTGGGCTTTGTGTGTGTGTGTGTGTGTGTGTGTGTGTGTGTGTGTGTGTGTGTGTGTGTGCAAAGCTAGAACTCTATGACTTCAGCCACAGCTCCACTTGCATCATTTTGGTGGTTAAGTGGAGAAAAACATCTCATGGACTTTCCTACCCAGGCTAGCTTCAAACTACAATACTCAGATCTTAGTCTCCTAAGCAGTGAGCATTACAGATATGAGATCATGGATTCTGCTAAGTTCAGGTGTTTTTAATTATATCCACCCCACAAGTAATGGGCTTAATTTCTTGTAAATGTTCCTATTTTAGCATCAATGATTCAATGTTAGCATTAGTTTCTGACACTATGTTAGCATTTCCAGATACATGTTATAATTTCATTTTTGAATCTAAATAATATGCACATTTGTACATGGGTGAAATTTTCAAAGGAAGGCTTCATAATTTTATGGGTTCCAGGTATCAAAATATCTGCTCTTCCATTGATTAGCCACAATTTTTACTACAAATATTTGGAATTTTTTTCTGTCTTAGAACTCAGCAGGATTGGTCAGGTTTCTGTAATACAAAGTAAGTATTCCAAAATGCTTATATTAATTAGTTAGTAAACATCAGAAGGAGAAGAAAGGTAGAACAAAGAGAAATACCACACAACTACAGTTGGGCAATAAAATTGTTTATTAAAGTCAACATATCTGTGAGTACCATCCATCTTGAACAATGTCACTCTTTCACAATTCCTCCAATGTTTCCATAACAATTTAAAGATAAAAATCAAAGTAAAAGGGGTCAGAAGTGTGGCCTAGTGGTAGAGTGTTTGCCTAGTAGTACACAAAGGTCTGGGTTCGATCTCTTGGTACCCTATACACAGAAACAGCGGAAGTGGTGCTGTGGTTCAAATGGTAGAACGCTAGCCTTGTGAAAGCCCCAGGTGTTCAATCTCTGAGTTCAAGCCCGAGTACTGGCAAAAGAAGAGTACAAAACAGAAATAATAGAAAAAAAAAAGAAAGAAAGAAGGAATGAAAGAAAAGAAAGAGAGAGAGAAAGAAAGAAAGCAAGAAAGCAAGAAAGCAAGAAAGCAAGAAAGCAAGAAAGAAAGAAAGAAAGAAAGAAAGAAAGAAAGAAAGAATCCTCTTCTTGCCTCCGAAAACCAGAAACCTGGAGGACAAATGAGTCCTGTTTTGCCTAGCACAATGTCATGGTAGTAAATGGAATTTCAGCCAAGTCTCCTTTCAGAAAGTCTAGGTAATGTCTCCTGCTAAGCCCACCAGTGGCTCCTCAACAAATGTGTTTTCCATGACAAGCTCATTACTTTCTATTTACAGATTGTATATCAGCATCATCAGTGTTATAGGCCTAGTTGTTTGCAAAAGGTACATCAACTGAGACACTAATTCCTAGCAATTTGAAGACTAGATGACAGTGTTATTGTAGATCTGTATTCTAGGCATACGGAGTCATCTGGTCCCCACATCTCTTATTGGAATTCCAACTGGAGGGGATGCGAGGCTTTCAGAAAGGCCTGTGGGTCACTGACAGACAATAATTGCCCTATAAAATATTCCCCTGAAGAGCAAGGAATCCACTTTAATAAAGAGTGTAGAAAAATTAAAGTCATGTAATAGCTAAGAGGTCAGGTTCTAAAGTCAGATGAACATTGGCAGAATCCAACTCTACCGTTTCCTTGGGCAAATTAATTAAATTTCTTTCCTATAAAGTTGAGATAATGGTAAGTCCTTCCCATTGGGTTTGCTGTGCATATTAATGAAAACAATGCAGATAATATATCGTGCCGAGAATAATCTTTCACAAGCATTTCTTCCAGATTAGTCTATATTTACCCACATAAAATGCTACATTCCAAGTCCTAGGAAACCTTTATTTTATTGTGCTGGTAGCAGGGCTTTAACTTAGGATATGGTGCTCTCACTTGGTATTGAAATACGTCTCCACTTCCAACTTTTTCTGGTTCATTGATGCTAAATCAGGACTGATTTGGTTGCTCACATCTTACAATTTTCAGATCTCAGCCTCTTGAGACAGCCAGAATTATAATATAAGCCACCAGAGCCCTGAAGTGACTTTTATGACAGTGTTCACTATGAGATGAAAAAGGAATGAAAAGAAGTTTGTCAAAGATCCAGTGGCAGAAAGTCACCATTTCCACTTCACTCCCTGTATAACAGGGCAGTGTCTGCCCTGTCAGTTGTATTCTTTCTATTCTGCTTTTTGCATGAAGAGCACAGAATGCTCAATAAATAGCTAATGGATCAGTTAGTGAAAACTTTCCTAGGATTAAGTAAAATTTAGCCAAATTAGTGTGCAATTTCTTTATCCTTAAGCCTAGCTTTATTTTCTCCCCATTTTTCAGTTTGCCAGATTTTTCAAGAAGTTTTCTAACAGTACTGAGACAGTCATTGCTCATTCTTTCTTGTGACTATCATATAATCAGTCTCAACCCACCTAAATTATAAGAAAATGGGTAAGTGACAAGTCTATTATTATTTTTGATTAGTACTATTAGCCAGGGTCCAAGGAGTTTTTGTTCATTCGTTTTGAAAAACGGCACATTTCATGTAGGTATATATGCATTTTCTAGAAAACGATTGACTGACAGACTGTCAAAAATGTTGAATTTCCTCAAAGATTTCCAAACAGAATAGAGAACTGTTTTTTATACCTTCCAAAAGATGGCTAATGTTAAGGTTTAACTTCTTCTTTGCTAGATTAACTTTAGGATAGACAATGTTTGGAGCAGCATAGCCCTAACCTAGCTTTTTGCTGGTTCACTGGACTTTAGTCTCACTGATATTTATTGCCTAGAATAGCTTCAAACTGCTTCAGATCTTAGCCTCCTGAGTAGCTATGATTATGGACACACGCTTGAGGCACCCAGAAAGAATTATTATGCTTAGCACTTTCAAACTATGGTTTTAGAGATGATCTTAGGATCTATCCTTTCTAAGAAAGGGTTGTAGAAGTTCTCTATGAGAAACAAGTAGATTGTGACAGTCACAAAAAAGTAGTCTGTTCAGTTTCCATTGAGAACTGCCATGGCAATTCTGAAAATTACCTAATGTCTGGGTGACATTCTGATTTGAGGGAAGTTCAAAAAAATTCTCCTTTGGTTACAACTGTCTTCATCAGTTTTTAGGAAGCCTTGAAATACAATTTGCAAGGGGGAGACTCTGTGTCAGACACAAAACGGGCTTTGAAATCAGGCAGGCAGACTTAATTGAAACCACTCTTCCACCAATTAAAAATATGTATGTCAATGCAGGATACCTGACAGAGGATCAACTTTTAAGCTCACTAGCAGTTTTCAGCTGTATGCTACTTTGTTTCACTGTAAATCCTGCAGGGATTATTGAGGACATTTGCTGCATTCTCAACGGTCTGTTAAAATATATGTAATTGTGCATGTTTGTGCATGTTTCTGTGCTGTAAAGGAAATATGTGCTTGTGTGTTTGTGTTTGTGTGTGTGTATGTGTGTGTGTGTGTGTGCCTGTGTATGTGTGTATAGTCAGGCTAAATGAAAATAATATTATTAATCCATTAAAGCCTTTAGAGGATCCCAAGGTTCCAGAGAATCTAGTATAAGGCAGTAGAAGCCTAGAGAAATATTTAATATACTAACATTCCTCTGACAACTACCATTGATTGTTTCAATTGCCTTATTTATTTGTTTGTTTACATATGGAAGGAAAGAAAACTACCTTTACTTGAAAACGACAGCATTAAAATTGAAATGGAATCTCTAAACAAAGCCATTAGAACTAACAAGTGAGATTTGCAAGTTTGTAAGGTACAAGATAATGATACTTAAAGCTCATTTTTATAAATATACAGTAATAACAAATGCCATTTTGTACATTTTAGCTATTCCAAACCTATCTGGGATTTTTTTAAGCATTAGATTTGCAAATCTTTGACACACAAACACCCCCTCAAAACCCAAACAAATAATAAGATGTTGAATATGTATTGTTCCCCAAGAGATTCTCTCAGAAAATTTAGTTCCTCTTTCTGATCAACTTGATGTGTCAAAAAACTAGACCCTTCTGCAGTCATTAAAGACTAGTTTGCATTTTTAAAGAATTTTGCATAAATGAAAATTATACATTTGTTCTTTTTAAAAATCTGTTTATTTGATCTCTGGATAATTAAGAGCTTCCATATTGTTGGAATTATAGTAATTCATCCATATGTATTTCTTTTTATTGTGTTACTCTCTTGTGTAGTTGAACCTTCACTTATATATCCAGTCCCTTGCTAATGAATATGTAAATTGTTTCCACTTCGGGGATTTACAAATAATGTCGTTATAAATATTCATCTATAAATCCCTGTACAGATAAATAGTTTTATTTCTCTCAGGTGAATATTGTGGTTGTCATGGCTGAGATGCAGTGAATTTTTAAAAAATTTCCAATATATTCCCCAAGACTTATCCAGCTACAAGTAGAACAGAAGGAAGCCATTTGTTTCCCTTACCTAGACATTCTAATAGACAGTTATAGTCATTTCTCATTGATCTTATTTACAGTTTTTTGGTTTTGGACAGTTGTAGGGCTTGAACTCAGGCCCTGGGCACTGTCCATCTTCAGCTCAAGGCTACCACCCTACCCTTGAGCCACAGCCTTACCTCCCATTTTTATTTTTTTTGCCAGTCCTGGGCTTGAGCTCAGGGCCTGAGCACTGTCCTTGGACTTTCTCAAGGCTAGAGCTCTACCACTTGAGCCTCAGCACCACTTCCGGTTTTTTTCTATGTCTGCGGTATGAAGAAATCGAAACCCGGTCTAAGTGCATGCTAGGCAAACATTCTACCACTAGGCCAAACTCCCAGCTTGCCACTTCCCATTTTTTAGTGATTAATTGGAGATAAGAGTTTCAATGTCTTTAGTGGCCAGGCTGGCTTTGAACTTCGATCTTCAGTTCTCAGCCTCCTGAAGAGCTAGGATTATAGGTGTGAGCCACTTGGCCTAGCCTCATTTACATTTTTCTAACCGTTAATCATAAATAATGATTTGCTGTCTAAATAATTGATACGTATTCATTTTTGTTGATACCAAATTTGAACTCAGGGCCTTGAGTTTATTTCTTCTGGCTCAAATCTACCAATCATTCTAGGCCTTCAGTCCTTTCTTTTTTTTTTTTTTTTCTGGTTAATTGGTAACACAGTCTCATGAACTTTCTTCCCAAACTATCTTCTAATCCCAGCACTTCAAATCTCAGCCTTTGAGTTGCTAGTATTGCAGGCATAAGGCATGAGGACTTGGCTCTATGCTTTCCTTTGTAAAAGTATTCTTTTTCTATTTATTGTATTGTTTTGTGTTCTGAACCTCACATATAGACAGGTTTTTTTTTATGTTTTGGAAAAGGCCTCCTAGCGAATATTTGATTTGCAAACCTTTTGCTAATCCTGTGGCTTTTAATATATTTTCTTTGCAGTGTCTTTGGAAAGCAAAAATATTAACTTGTATTATGTCCAGTTTATCAATATTATCTTTTACATGATACATTACTTAAAATATATTTGACTAACTCAAGGCCATGAAGACTTTTGCCACATATGATAAGAGCCTAGAATATGAATATATAAAGGGTTAAGAAATTAAACCCCCAAAGTCTTAATAACCAGGGTAATAAGTATGAAAATATGTTAAGTACTTCTCAAGAAGTACAAATGAGCAATAAATATATCCAGAAATGATCAACATCGTTCCTATAAAAGAATTACAACTCAAAACAATTTTGAGAGTCCATCTTAGCCTACCACAAGTGGTCCTAATCAAAACACAAACAACAAATACCATTGGGGGCATATGGTAAAAGGAACACTGCTATACTGTTGGTGAGAATGTAAATAAGTGGAAGGCACTTTGAAGATTCCTAAGAAAAATAAAAAGAAACCTTCCCTAAGATCAAATTCTGGAGTATTTATCCAAAATGGAACAGGTAAAGTTTAGTAGACATTTGCACACCAGTATTTATGGCTAGACCATTCACTATAGCCAAGTTATGCCAATAGCAGAAAACATAATGTATTTTATTTGCAGGGAAATGGATCGGCATGAAAAAAAAATGTGAAATAACATCAATTGAGAGACAAAGGACATATGTTTGTTTTTTTCTTATATGTGAAAGTTATATCTAACATACCAAAAAAAAAGCCTGAAAACATATACAGGGCATATGACTATAAACCAGACCAAACAGATTGAAATATGGTTGTGAATGGGTGGGTTTCGATGGTGTAGCCCACTAAATAATTAACAATTGGGCCTATTAAATTCTAGGACATGCTGAATTAAAACCTACATGTAGAATTATTTAAAGACACTTAATTTTTAATGTGGGTTTTCAGGTTTTTTTTAAACTTTAATAGAGCATTTTTTGTTTTGCCAGTCCTGAGGCTTGAACTCAGGGCCTGAGCACAATTCTTGGGCATTCTCAAGGCCAGTGCTCTTATCATTTGAGTCACAGCACCAGTTCTGGCTTTTTTTCAGTATATGTGGTACTGAGGAATTGAGCCAGAGTATTGTGCATTCTAGGCAAGGACTCTACCACTAGGCCAAACATATTCCAAGTTCTTGATTTTAATTCATTATGTCATAAAAGATATATATGTACTTAAGTTTGTTGAAATGTGTTCAAGATGTAGAATATCTATTATACTAATACAAGGAAAGAATATGCATTTTATTCTATTGTATGAACTCTTTTGTAAATGTTAATAAGCCTAGAAATTTTACATTATAGATTCATATACAGATTCTCTGTTTACTTATACTATTTCTTATGAGTCACAGGTGTTGGAATTTCAGATATGATTAAGATTCGTTAATTTCTACTGGTATCTGTGATAGCTTTTGCCTCATGTATTAAGCAAGGCTGATAATTATGTATCTGTACATATTTTTAAAAGAAAAGACATGAAAAGGTACATAATAGTTTAGGATTGTTACTTTTACTTTAATGAGTTGATCTCCTTTATAATTAGAAGAGAATGATGATCATCTTTATTCCCAGCATCTGTCTGAAACTGCCTTTAGCATGGCCACAGCTATTCTATTTTTCATAAGTTTAATATTAATCCATATATTTTTCAAGTATTTTTTTCTTTTAATCTATTTGTATCTACATTTAACACATGCTAATTTTTATTTATACTTCCTATATGACTTTTATCCAATTTCATAAACTCAGACTTTTAATTGGATTGTTTACCCTATTTGTATTTTTTTGTAATGCTATTATGCGTATAATTAGTCTTGAGAACTGTGAGGCAGACAGAGAATATTTTTTTAAGGAGAGGGAACTTGATAGCTTCTATAATAGGCCTGACATACGGGGAAACATAAAATGGATAGCATAGTGGTCCTAAGAGAAGAGGAGAGAGGAGGGTCTAATGAGGTCACAGAGGTAAACACGGATAACAGGTCCAGTGAGCTATGTTAAGCGGTTTAATCTCCCTAAAAACAACAGGAAGTGCTTGGAGGCTTCTTCTCTTTGGCTGCAGAGGCGAATGGATTTGGTAGATAATAAATGACAGGGAGACAAGTACTGAGGAAGGAGTCACCCTGCTCCAGCCCAGAATTGATAGTGGCATGGAAACAAAAAGACATAAAAAAGAGAAAAGAATTCTTGCTTGGAAAAATGAACAAATGTTTGACTTTGAATCAAATATTGAACTACATTTAGCAATTATGACATATATCCTGAAAAAAAAGGAGTCTATTGATTTATGAGTCTGAAAGTTCAACTGATCTCATCATGTTGAAAGTGTTTAGTCAATTGCAGAGAGACAAGTATCATAAGATTTTTGCCTTAGGTGGAATCCTGACCTAATAATGGTAAGAAGAAGGTATGATTGTAAAATGAGATCTGTATTGAGAAAGATCTATCAGGAGTGAGAAGAATGTGGGCATGATAGGGCATTAATATGATTCAAAAATATTGTATCTGTTATCTTTATCTCTATACCTCCCTCTGTTTACTTATCTGGGTATTAACTCCTTATTATATATTCATCTATTATCTTCTTCTATCCATCTACCATTAATGCATATATGTAGGAAAACATAATGGAACAAACTAAAAATGTTAAAAGGGAGAGGGCAAGGAAAAGGAATCGGAAGGAGCTGCCTAGAAAAGGTGAATTAAAGTGCCCTATTTGGACGTATGTATCTAAATATAACATAAAATCACTTGGTATAATTTATACTACTATAAACTTTAAGAAGAATTAATTATTTTAGCAGTGAGAATTTCATGTACTCATTATCCTCAATAAAATAGAGCACCAGAACTTTATTCTGTTCACCTCACAAAGATTATCTTATTAAGTTATTTCTTCCCCTTCTATATATGGATGCAAAATCACCCTCCAGATAATATACTTGATACAGGTTCTCCAGAGTTAATAATGTAACTATATCTCTGCTAAATTCTGTATGTTTAATCCTTATTTTAATTAATTTTTTTTCCTCTGGGAACCACCTTTACAGCCCACACATTAAAGTTTAATAGTCCAAGTATTAGTCCCATGATTGAGATTCCAGTAAGAAATAACTGAAATCTGGACTGGGAAAAGAAATGTATACTGTTCACTGGAATCCAGTCTCTAATAGAGGCCGTCCCAGCCTACCATTGCTGTGCATACACAATGGAAGCACTTCCGTTATGGCAGCACCTTTCAATTTCACAAAGGCTTCTCATTCTGCAATTCCCTAACCATGACCCCCTTTCCCCATACCTTCCCGCAGAACATAGTAAAAAAAAAAAAGTCACCATATTTTACAAACATAAAAATGGATGTTTCTTTCTGCATGCTAAGGATTTAGGAAAGATGGTATATAATTAGTCTTTCCTATGATTCCCCATATTATAGCTTAAAGGTTTGCAGTGTGTATTTCTGTAATTACTCCCATATATAATTACATTTACATAATACTTACATAGTTTTATTTACATCATATCTAAGATAAAGACTCTCTTTTTTCAGAAACTTTTGAAATAGTCCTTAATAAAATACCTTAGAAATGTATTTAATTTTATTTGCCAATCCTGGGGCTTGTACTCAGGGCATGAGCATTCTCTGTGGCTTTCTCAATGTTAGAACTCTACCACTTGAGCCACAGCACCACTTTCAGCTTTTTTTCTATGTATCTGGTACCAATGAATTGAGCCAGGATCTTCATGCATGTTAGGCAAGCATACCACTAGGCCAAACTCCCAGGCCCTAAAACTGTATTTCTAAGCACATAGTAAGTACAGAATACAAATCTATAAAACATATACAATACAACTATATGTGTATACATATTAGCTGGCCATTCTTAAACAAACCATGCATGCAGGATGAAAGAAATCTAAAAGGACAGTAAAAAATCAACAGAATAGATTTCCCCAGGTTTTCCTCAGGCATTTCAATTGTACTAAACCAGGAATATTTGTAGATTTATTACATTCAGTTTTGACTGATTTTGAAAAAAATCATAATAAATAAAAATGAAAAATTTCCCAAACAAAAATGATAGCTCCCACAAATGCAAGATACAACTGTGTTGGTAGCAGAAGACCCCCGAACTATCCTGTGTGTGATTACTTTTTTGAATTCTGCATCCAGAGAAACACTGGTCACCTTGCAACCATATGCCCATAGATATCAAGTGTCTACTATTTGTATAAATCTTAGTGGATATTGATAAAAGTGTAGTTCTAATCCTAGATCGATTGCTTCCAAGTTGTATTCTCTTATGCATGTACCTTGACCACTCTTGATTGTATTTTGACTTTTTCTACTAGTAAAGCTGGGATAATAATGCTTTAGATGTTATAGTATGAAGCAGAAAATTAATAGAAATGAAAGAGCATTTGATATGTCCTAGGATGATCAGTCGATGTTGGTTTCATTATCTCTTATCAGTTCTTTCATTATGAATGTTTTATATTTGCACAGTGCATTTTAATCATTGATATACTAGTGAAGTAATCAAAATGATCTTATGTGAGAAGCTATTTGCCTATGATAATTTTTCATTTTAATTATTTTTTTCTTTATATCTCCAAACTAGCCAGTAACACACACACTAGATTAAATCCTCATCCCCAAAGAAGTTTGATTTTGTTTTCATTTGCTCATTTTTTAAGTTGAAAGTTTTAAACCTTCAGCAAGATTCATAGATTGCTTACAGATCTTGCTAAACCATAAATTGTGGAAATCTATCATCACATGATTCAAAACATCTGCGAAAACCCAAAAATATGGATGATACTGATGTTTCCAGTTAGGAAATATCATTTTTGTAACACTGCTGTCATTCAGATGTGACTATCATATATAATGATTGGCAAAAAGGGAAGGAAGGTCACATTTCCCAAGATCATAGTTAATGTCCTAAATGATTAGAAACTAGATGGAAACTGGCATAATTAGGCTGGTTCCCTCTCCATGTGTCAACTTGGGATTTGTCACTTCTTTCTCCTAAGCTTCCAAATCTCTGTCTTAAAAAAATAAGGAATCAATATAGGGATCAATATAGGCACATGTTTTTTAAACTGATATTTTTTTTCTCAACCATTTTGTGGTAATTCAAATGAACAACCAGATGGCTCTTACAGATGAGCTGAATGTACAAGAAATGTAATCGCTCCTGTTTAAATAGATTGACTCTTTTGGTACGAGTTCAATATACAGTGTAGTTTCAGCTAAAAAATCAAAGTAAATGAAAACAAATGGTAAAAGACTAACTTGAGAAAAAAATGCATTGTGCTTGATGATATCTAGAGTCAATTTTTCATATATACTATATTCTGTGGAACATTCTGTGTCTATACTAATAATCAACAGTGATAGTAACCTGAGACATTAAAATATTCAAGTTAAGTCCAGTGCACTTTTAGCATTAAGATTTCTCTATTCCTGAATGTTTAAAGGAAGCCATTTTTCCTTTCCGTGGTATCTTTCTCTTTTTACTAATTTAAGCAATTCATTATATAGTAACCATCTGACCCCATATAATTAGAGCTTAAATATACTTTCTTGTTCAATACTTAGAAAAACTCTTTTAGGTAATTATTCCCAATCTGCAAATGCAATAACTATGGCAAAGAAAGTTTCATTAACTCATCAAGTAAATACAGGGTGTGAAGAATGATGCCAAATTATTTGTAGCTTATGCTTTGCTTATCTTATAAAGAGATTCATGTGTTCTGTATTAGATGTAATGGAAATTTTTGTTTAAATGTTTATTTGAAAACAGAACAGCATTACATATACATCATGAGTTTCTTTCACCCTTTGCTTCTTTATTCTCCCTTTCTCCTTTCACCACTCTCTTTTTCTTTTCTCCATGTTTGACTGAAAATCTCTCTGTAGCTCATTTAATAAATCTGATAGAATCAGAAGCATATTCAAAATCAATCTCTATGCTCAGAACCAGTAAAAATAATGCTAGTATGGGTTTGATAACTTTTTGAGAATTATATTATCACAGGTGTTAATGCCAAAATCATGCCCTTTAGAATCTCCAAATTCTACATGAATAAATCCTTAATGGAAGATTTTATACAAGGGCCTCATAATCAAAGGACATCTACTTAGTGATTTTCTACCAGAATAGTCTAGCAAATCAGTCCAACCTAAAGACATGGTTCTTCTTTCTGATAACACTTTAAGCATTTAGGCAAAATATAAAGAGACCCTGTATGCAAGCCTGTCCATGTAAAATGTGGGCCTCAGAAAATCATATCAATACTCTTCATGATTAGTAACTCAGGATGGTAACTGCATTCTACACTGAGGTTTTAACATTGACCAGTGTAGTTCCTTGGAGCTTTGCAAATCAAAACCCCACCCCAATCAGCATTCATCTCCCATATCATGCAGCTTTATTCACACCCTATTCTCAACAAAAGTTTGTGAAGGTGGATGAGAGATAGTCATAACATTTACTAAAATAGAAATATTATGACATACTTTCCACAAAAAAACTGGAAGTGGGGGTTGTGATCTTTGGCCTCAATTTCTTCCTTAAATGCAACATGAATGCAAATTCATTACTATATACATTTATATTTTAAGAATTTTTTCTAAAAAAATCTATTAGTATTAAAATCCCAAAGTATAAATACTAAGGAAAGGGAGGTAGATTTAAGTAGTTTGGGAGGAATTCGCTATCATACAAGCTTAGTGTTGTGTCAATAAAGTTTTCCTTTTCTTTTTGCCACTCTTGGCTTAAACTCAGAGCCTGAGCAATGTCCTTTTGCTTTCTCAAGGTTAGAGCTCTACCACTTGAGCCACTTCTGGCTTTTTCTATGTTTGTAGTGCTGAGGAATCAAATCTGGGTCCTTGTGCATGCTAAGCAAGCCCTCTACCACCAGGCCAAACTCCTGGCCCTTCAATGAAGTGTTATAAAGAGATATTTGAAGTTTTTTTTCAGCCAATGGAACAGAAACATCAAATAATAACAACAATATTCATATACAAATAAATCATGATCAGCTACTCATAGCATTTATAGATTCTATATAATGGTCTGGGTATGAAATTCTGATTACTTGGTTTCCTCTTTCTATTGAGACTCTCAGTCCATTCATCAAACTCCTTATTCACCAAAGACAAACAACAGTTCATTAAACCAAAATATAATAGTCATCACTCTCAATAACAGAGAGCTTTCTTATTTCCAAATATCAAATGTCATCCATTTTGTAGGCCATAAATTTCCAGTACCTTAATTTCGTGTGTGTGTGTGTGTGTATGTATGTATGTGTGTGTGTGTGTGTGTCTGTATAGCCATCATCATGAAACAAACATATGTAAAACTGGAGTATTTGCTTTAATTTATGGCTTTAACCCCTGAATTTTTGTATTCAAGGGAAACATCTGTCCTACTAATCATTCTTCCATTTCAGCAGGCAGTGTATTCAAATACTGATTAGGATAAGAGGATGCTGTGGGTACCCTGTGCATATCAAACAGAAGAACAATGAGCACTCAGATTACATTAGAGGGACTATGACTAAAGACATTTCCACAGAATATGTGTTGATAGGGTAATTATTAGTTGGAGTAAATTACAATGTAGAAGATTTAACATGTACTTGTATAAATAGTTTCTTTTCTACAAAAGAGACACTGTATTAGAAGAAAAAAGATGAATTTTTTTAAAGAAATGTCTTCTAGTAATTTCTAAACATCAATTGCCCCAAGTTTTATTGTATACTTATTTTTCTAGTTTGGTTTATAGGACATTATAAAGATTTAATTTTGAGTGTATAATTTTTGATATTACAAGCCATACCTGGTTTGGTGGTTTCTTCTTCAACTCACGCAGTTGTGAATCAATAGACTGATGTTGTGAGACAACTACCTGGGGTGATCTAAAATGGGAGAAAAAGAAATTTTGAAATTAGGACAATAAACCTGCAATTTTTAGTAATCATGATCATATAATGGGATGTATTTCAGTCCATCAACAACATTTACTGTGGATCTTTTGTGCAGTGAGCCCAGCTTTGGGTGGGTGTGAGGATGAAACAGAGTGCGGAAGGAATCTAGCTTAGTACCACACAACATTTGTGAAATAAATGGCTGGCAAGTGAAATGGAAAAATAACTAATTATTTCTATGGATGAGTAGTTTATAAATTACTTGGGAAGGAAAAGTACTACATGAAATAGATTAATGCTAGTACATAAATACAGAAATCTAGATTACTTATCCAAAATTTCTGCCAGTAATTTTGAAACTGAAGAAAAAATCAAAATGTAATTTGAATGGAGTTGTAAAGAAAGCTTCTTAGAAAATTGTTCCTATGGAGGACCTACTAGAACCACCAATATTACAACTTGTGTGTGTGTGTATGTGTCTGTGTGTGTATAGGTTATTTGTATTTGTCCAATTTTGGTACAGGTCCCAGAGCTTGAACTCAGGACCTGGATGCTATCCTTGAGCAATTTTTTTTGGCTTCAACTCAGGGCCTGAGCACCGTCCCTGGGCTTTCTCAAGGCTAGAGCTCTAACTCTTGTACCACAGTACCACTTCCAGGTTTTTTTCTATGTATGTGGTATTGAGGAATCAAACCACTAGACCAAACTCCTGGCCCTTTTTTGATCTAGTTTTATTTTTTGTTTGTTTGTTTGTTTTTGCCATGGGGCTTGAACTCTGGGCCTGGGCACTGTCCCTAAACTCTTCAGCTCAAGACAATTGCTCTACCTCTTGAGCCACAGAATCACTTCTGATTTTCTGGTGGTTAATTGGAGATAAGAATCTCACATACTTTATTTCCTGGGCTGGCTTTGAACCACAATCCTCAGATCACAGCCTCCTGAGTAGCTAGGATTACAGACATGAGCCATGGCACCTGGCTTTTTATTTTTTTTTACTCAAGGGTAGCAGTCTATCACACAGCTCCATTGCCAGCTTTGTTGTTGTTGTTGTAAATTGGCAAAAAGAGACTAAGAGACTTTACTGCCCTGATTAGCTTTTAACCACAATCATCTTCAGAGCTCAGCCTCCTGTGTAGCCTGAGCCACTGATGCCAGGTAGTTTGCGTCCTCCTGTTGTATTGATTATTTTCACGGTTAGGGTCTCAATTTCTGCCCAGGCTGCCCTGGGCTTGCATTGCCATCCTCCTACTTGTGTTTCGTAGGTTGTTGAGGGGGCTAGGCCTTGCAGCACTGCACCCAGGCACCGGGTTTCCCCTTCTGGTGGGATGACACTAAGTACCACACCAGTCATCCATTGACAGAGGTGGAGGCTCACACAATTTTATATTTGGGCTGCCTTCAACCTCGTGTCTTGACCTGTCTGCGGTTAGAGACTCCGGGCCCTGTAGCAAGCTAGATCTTCTTTGAGACAGTATCTTTTGTCACTGATTTTTATTCAGTTTAGACTCAGGTATGCCCCTCCCCATTGTGTGTGTGTGTGTGTGTGTGTGTGTGTGTGTGTACGTGTGTACTCATGCGTACACGTCTGTGTGTGTGTGTGTGTGTGTGTGTGTGTGTGTGTGTGTGTGTGTGTGTTGGGGGGAGCGAGCGAGAGAGAGTGAGAGAGAGAGAGAGAGAGGAAACAGATTTTCCAGCACATGTCAAGCATGGATTATAGACAGGAGCCACAAGTATTTGGCATATGCTTTTTATGTTCAAGATTATATCTAATGATATTGAGTGAATATGTGTAATCAAATCTTGTGATAAAATCTTGTGATAATTACCTTATCATGTTGGTCACCACAACTAATGTGCATTATATCAAATATTATATTTTCCATTGTATGTGTATGAAAACTGAAGAGCAAACAAATCAAGTGGCTTTATAATGTTGGTAAATGTTGATATCCAAATGTATTCTTGTTTATGTCAGCCTCCAGTGCTTTGAGATACAATATTTTTCTTACGAATATTGTTCTGGCTTTAATATGGCCATAATCTTAGCCTTAAAATATCATATGAGTGGGCCCGTTTAGCCTAGTGGTAGAATGCTTGCCTAGCATCCATGAAGATCCATGTTCAATTCCTGGGTACCACATACATAGAAAAAAGCCAGAAGTGGTGCTGTGGCTCAAGTGGTAAAGCTCTAGCCTTGGGAAAATCCCAAAGACAGTGCTCAGATCCTGAACTCAAGGCCCAGGAATGGCAAAAAAGAAAAAGAAAAAGAAAAATATATATATATCATATGAGTCATTTTTCAGCTGGATGAGATGGCTTATTCCTGTAATCTTGAGGCTGGGATATAAATATCATGGTTCAAAGCCAGCCTGGGCACAAAAGGACCTGAGACTTTTTTTTTTGCCAGTCCTGGGCTTGAGCTCAGGGCCTGAGCACTGTCCTTGGACTTTCTCAAGGCTAGAGCTCTACCACTTGAGCCTCAGCACCACTTCTGGCTTTTCTCTATGTATGTGGTACCGAGGAATCAAACCCGGGTCTTTGTGCATGCTAGGCAAGCACTTCAACCACTAGGCCAAACTCCCGGCCCTGGACCTGAGACTTTTATCTCCAATTAACTTCTAGAAAATGGGAAATGGGACTTGGCTCAAGGTAGGGCGGAGCCTTGAGCTGAACAGCTCAGGGACAATGCCCAGGCCCAGGAGTAGGGTGATAGCCTTGAGCTGAAGAGCTCAGAGACAATGCCTAGTCAAGTTCAAGCTCTGTGACCCACAAAAAAAATCATATGAGTCATTTTCCAAGGGTAATTTTTTTATTTTCAAGACAAAATATATCTTTGTAATGTTTTGATTATCTTTCCCTTCTATGTGATGATAGATAAGCCTAAGAGAAAGTAGTTGACTTTCTTCATGTAGTGGGCCCTGGCCTTCTTTCAGCATTTAGTGCCTAATGCAAAAAAAAAATGTCCTAATTTCAGCAGACAGATGTAACCAATAATGGCAAATCAGTAATGGAAGCTTTTAGCGTGTCTCAGTAAGTTATCAAAACTTAGATTATGTAGGGAAAGGTCACTGTGGAGAGGAGTATCTCCAGAATCACACAATGCTATGCTTAGTATTTCAGCTTGACTAAAGACCAGCAAATTCATGCAAGAGATTAAGAAACACATCAAATTCAGAGATCTGCGATTAATCTTATCAGAGGAGGTGGCAGGACAGATTTATATTTGAATTTGCAACTTGATGAGGCTTCTTCTCATTTGCTATCTGGATACAGAGGATAATGTTGACCCCAGGATGTAAACCCATTACTTTTGTACAGTTCATGCTCAGTGCATGACCCACCTTGTATTCGATGGAATTAAATATTCAACTGGATGTGACCATGGTGCTGTTAATAATGAGAGGCTTTTAGTGCATCTTTTAAATACACACCACTGAAGAACAAATAGAAAATTTAAAAAAGTCTATGTCCAAGTTTCAAGAAAGAATAAATAATCAGAGGAAAACACAATTTGTGTTTAGTGCTTGTAATTGAATTCTATTGCCATGCTTTCTAAATCTATGCATGCATCACCTTCTATAGTGAAATATAAAGGATCATAAGCAATAACTCTAACATGAAATTTTAATGTGCAAACCCCCATGTGGATGCAAGACCATGAAGCACTGAAAGAAGCTCTGGAAAGTAAATTACTTTGAACTCTGATATATACTTTAATTAATGTTTTACTAACATTAAAAACAGAGGAGACAATTATGGATTTGAGAAAAAGAGGATTTTACACTAAACAATTTGTCAAATTGTTGAGTTTTGTTTTAATCAGATTTATTTTTTGTAATTTAATTTGATTTTAGAAAAAAATTAGAGCAAAAGAAATTGTATTAGTTTTGCTTTATTCTTTCTCTTTAGTCATTTATCTTATTTTGGAAGTCTAGCATAAACTATAATATATAAGCATGCTGCATTAGGTCATAATATGACATCTTTTTTGCACATGTATACAATTAATAGTATAATAAAATAGCAGAGGTAAGATATTTCCTTTATTGAAATTGCTCAAGTGTAACCAAGAAAAAATTTAAATTCTCAAATTCATTTCCAAGTGCATAGTAACAAAAGCTCATACCTATAAGGAAAAACCATGGTTCAAGATAAGCTGGGACAAAAAATTTCAATTGTTACAAGTGCAATTTCATGCCTGCAATTCTAGCTAGGCAATACTATGAGGAAATGAAAATAATAATTTTGCCAAGACTGAGTTAGACTGCCATGTTCACAGGAAAAGCTTAGCATGGTAGTGTGTGTTTGTCATCCCAGAAAGAATAAATAAGAATATTGTAATCCAGGCCATCCTGTTCAAAAGATATTTTTATCTGAAACTTAGCCAGAGCAATAATGATTTAAGATGTAATTTCAGCAGAGAGTGATTGCCAGCATGCAGCCTAAGTTTGAACACAAGAATCACGTTCAAAAAGAAAAAAAAACCTCCAAGTATTTTTTTTCTTTTTCTTATAAAGTAATTGTAAAAATGAGTTGCCATTTTACAAAGCAATTTATGAATGAAATGTATCTTGGTAAATGTCACCCCACCAACATTCTCATCCAAGTATATTTTAATCTATATACTATCTAAGAAGTATTAGAGAAAACTGCCCAGGAAGATGATCTAGAAAAGTGGATACAATTAGCAGGTAAAAAAATCTAGAATTTTTTTTTGGTTAAGTTACAGTGGTTTCCTGATGGTAAATGTTAGCAATGCTATGGTTAAATATGAACAATTTTGGGTTTCTTTTCTATGGGTCAATTTAAAATCATATAGATTTAATTTGTTGCAAAGAATTATCTTTGCCATATTTAATTGACTATGAACATATTATGTGCTTAATTCGTTTATTTATCTACTCTCTTCTCTATAGCGATGGATGTTTCATAATAGTGGTAAAGGTTTTTAAATATTTCTTCATATATATGTTTGTATCTACTTTGGGTATTGATCCATTCAGCATAATTAGCAGGCCAACCACCTTAATATGTTATGATATCTTGGTAATACCTATGATATTTATGATACATATGGATATATATATTAAGACAGGATTTTACTATGAAATACGTGATTGCCTTAAGTTTGTCATATAGCCCAATTACTAATGAATTAATGGTCTACCTTTCCCAGCCTCCCAAGTGTTAGGCTTTTAGGCATGCACCACCATGTCTGGCTTTCTAATCACAGTCATCATGCTCTGCTGTAGGACACTCGAATTTATTCATGTTATCAAATAACATTGAGTTTGCTCATTCATTTTCCTTGCTTTCATTACCTGGTCCCCTTTCAGCCTGTAGTAACTTCTCGCTGTTCAAATTCTACAAAGTCGTCTTTTTACATATCATCCCCTACTTAGTTAGATCATGTCGTGTGTGTCTTTCAGTCCTAACTTTGCATGGCTGAATACTTCACCACTGTGGGTCTATATCGTATATCTTCCTCCTCCAATTATTCATTGATGGTCTTTCTATGTCCTAGTTACTGTGAACAGTGCTGCAAGCAAACAAGGAGTTTGGGGGATGTTGATTTTCTTTGGTGTAAGTCCAGCAATGTGATTAGGTGGATCACACTGTAGGTATATTTTTAGTCAATAAGAAGACTGAGCAATAAGGTACTATAGAACAAGGTGGCTTAAGAGAGAAATAACCACATTAACACAAAGCTTGTTACTATCTATTTTTCTCTCTCCATACACATATTGTATGTATATATGCATGTATGGTAATAAAACATTGTATATGTACATTATCTATAAATAAATAATAGATGTATATGAATATATGTATATTTAACTTGGTTTTGATGCTTAGCTTCTTTGCTTGGCTGGTGCTCTTCTATTTGAGTTATGTCTCCTACCTCTCTTTTTTCTGCCTTTATTTCCATATTTTAGACATGGGATCTTTTTTGCTCAGATTTGTTTCAACTCCCACACTTTGGATCTCAGTCTGTTGAGTTGCTATGATTACAGGTATAAGCCATCAGAACCTGGCTAATACATTGCTATTTTGTTCTGTTCAATTATAAGTCATTGTTCAACTCTTAGCCTACCTAATGGAAAAATTAAACTTTATCATATTTATGAATACCCTATCATTTGCTGCCTAAGACTATTCTTTAAGGGTTTATTGCATATACACTGGTTGTCCCATAGATTATTTTCTTTATTAGGGTCACATATATTTCATCTAGTGTAATCTAATGTATGCCCATGGTATTTACTCAGTGATAAAAATCATCTAATGAGTCATTTTGCAGAAGGTACAAGCTTAGGAAACAATGCTTCACTAGTCAAGAAAGAAACATACTGAATCTATGTCCTTATAGGTAAAGATAGAAGAGCTTAGGATCTCCCATTGCTCACTGAGATCTGATGATTTAATGAGAAGAACGTCTTCATCACACATCAGATCTACTGTCACTATGATCTTCACCTACAGATCCATCATAAATAAAAGAATGAATGTCTAGTCTCTAAATCTACTCTGTAGAATTTATTAGAGTAGCTCCAAATAGCTGCAGTGTAATTCCATAAAAGTGAAAGGCATCACTTCCCTACATTTATAATTTGTTGACTCTAACTAGCTGTGGTCTGTGCATGTCAATAATGCCATAGGAAATACTGATTAATCTGACACAGTATTTGGAAGCTTCATTGACCTGATATTCTTACGGAAATAAGGTCACTCAAAGTACTGAAAAGACTTAAATACAAAATGAACCTTATTTACTGAGGAGGAAATACTATTTTTTTCCAGTTCTTATCCCCCTTTCTTCTGGTGCTGAAACTGCAGAGAAATTGTATCATTAATAAGTCCAGTGACCTACCAAATGGAGGATTTATTTTATGAAGTTTGACTAGTTATAGCACTGTCTATAAAAGCATACAATGTTTAGCTATTTCCTGGCTCCTGACATTAGGTGCTGACATTCAACACCTAAATATACCACATATTCACTCTCCACGTATGCAAGAATCTATGCATTGACTACTATATTAGAGTATCTCACTTAGTAAAGGTAAGACCTATTATGGTTTACCTGTAAAATGCCCAAAGAGAGTCAAGTGTCAAAGGCCTAGATGTTAAAGCTAGCAGAGCTTTGTGAGATGATTTGATTTAATTACTGAATGGACTATTGGGAGAAGGAGTCTAGTTGCAGAAAGTAGGTCATTGGAGCTATATTTTTTTTTCAATTTTGGGTCATGGGGTTTGAATTTTCAGAACCTGGGAGCTGTCCTTGAACTCTTCAGCTCATGGGTAGCACTCTACCATGTTGAGCCACATCACCACTTCCAGTTTTCTGGTGGAAATAAGAGTCTCAGTGACTTTCCTACTCAGACTGGCTTTGAACTGTGATCCTCAGGTCTCAGATTCCTGAGTAGCTAGGATTACGGGTTCAGCCACCAGCAGCCGGATGGAGCCATACCGCTATTATTATCTGTCTCTTTGTCTTTACCTCTTGTATCTATCTGCTTCTCTTTCTCTCTCTGTCTATCCGTCCAAGAAATGAGGCTGTTTTTCAAATCCACACTTGCCATCGTGATTCTGTGAAATATTATAGGTTCAGAAGAAATTTGGAAAAATGACCATCAACTAAAATCCCAGAATCCATGAACCAAAATAACTTTTCATACCTTTTAAATTATTCCTACACCTATTGAGAGCCAACTCAGGCTGTAATCATGGATTTTTAAAGGCAAACGGATGTGGAATTAATTCCTGCCCATGTTGATGGCTGTGGGAACTTTGGCAAAACAGCTACCAATTTAAGTTCAGTTTTAGTCTCAGTGAAATTTAGATCGAAAGATATAAACCAGGCAATGTTAATAAAAGAAAAGCAAATGTACGGCAGTGTCTTATGCTAGAAAGGGAAGGAATTGGACACCTTTAAATGCAAGTTCAAATCATGTGTAGGAACTACTCAGTTAGTTTACTTCAGCTGTCTTCTGCAAAATGGAATAAAATGAGACACAAATTCTGGCTAGTAGTATCGATTTTTTGATAGAAATTTTTACATACGCCACAAATGGCAGAAGAGCTACTGAGAGATGGTTTTACTCACCACCAAAGTATACATTTATGGTTAACAACAATCTCTGTAAAAGCAAGTGCTGAAGAGATACTCTGTTGGTTTAATGAGATATTTCAGAAAGAATTCATTGAACATTTGTGTATGCATAGATTTGGATCTTCAAAGTATAATAAATGCATGGGTTCTACCTGACTATGAATTTCTCACTCATCACCCAAAGAGTGCACAGATCTTATACTTTGTTAGTTTAACATTTCATCCAATGCCTTTGCTGGCAGGGGCAATGTGGGAAGGATTTCCCTGGATTATTTGTGTGGCGTTGCACCAGCTGGAAAGACAACAGATTCAATAATCACCCTTGTTTGAATTTATTGAACATTTAAGAGAAAGTAACAATAAGTATACTTCAAGGAAAATGAAGCGAGCTTGATCAGCATTATAATTACGTTTTGGGGAATTATTCAGTGCCTGTCTCTTTCCTTGAGCAGAACAAACAGAATTCAGAAGGCTGGCATCATCACTTAGCATACTGCACATTGGCTACTACTTGATTCAAAAATGTATTAGATTATTAGCTTTAAATTCCTAGTAGCCTTTTTGTAAGTAGGACTGAAGTCAAGAGAATTGAAAAGAAATACTTCTGGAATTGTGTTGCCTGTTTACATTTTCACTGACAAGTCTAATTATTTGTTTAAATACAAAATCCTGTTTTATTGGACAAGTGAAGGCTAAGTTAAGAAATTCAAATAACAGTTCCTTTTGATTTCACATTATCATGCCAACTGTCACTAAAGTACACAAATTATCTGGTTCACTCACTTGCTATATTCAGGGCCCATCAGCTTCCCAAAGCTGTGTCCAAAATGCTTTCTCTCTTCATCCCTCCCTCTCTGACTTCTGGCACTGTCCTGAGAAGGATCCTTAGCATCTGTACACTGCCCTGATCTGCTGATCAATCTTCTGGTCCCCATCTGTTGTCTGCAGAACCCAGGGCCATGCACATGCCAGATAAGCTCTCTATATCTTGCTCCGTATCATCAACACTTTTATTTCTATTTGTGTTTTGGAGATGAAATCTTATCTCAATCTCCTGAACTCTGACCCTAAGTAGCTGGAACTCTGTTCTGTCACAAATGCCTTCATCTTCTCTCTCTCTCTCTCTCTCTCTCTCTCTCTCTCTCTCTCTCTCTCTCTCTCTCTCTCTCTCTCTCTCTCTCTCTCTCTCTCTCTCTCTGATGTTTGTTCATTAACCAGTTAGCAAAATTTGTCTAGACCCTTCTGTGCCCCTAGCTACAGGCTACTATGAAGATTTCATGTCTTATTTCTCTATAGATACTCACCGAGACAGATAATTTTCAGCTTTGGACAACTCATCCAGAAGGGGTTTGCCAACCTCAGTTTTTCCCCCACACAGATACACACTACACACACACACACACACACACACACACACACACACACACGTACATACTATACACATACTACCACCAATTACTTGATCCTTCACTGACATATCTCATTCTCATATAGTCAAGTGCTGCTTCTCATCTTTATTGTTCAAGTAATGTACTACCACTTAAGCCCCACCTATCTCTCTGACGACGTGGGTAATTCAGTCTCATGGACTCAACTTGGCTTTAAGCCACAACCCTTAGAACTCATTCTCCTGAGTAGCTAGGATTCCAGGCATTTGACATGAGTGATTTATCTCAGCACATTGGTTTCCAGAATCTCCAGAATGGCTTTCATCCAAATATTCTTATACTCTTGAAAATGTAAATTTCCTAAGACATAGGCCACATCGGACTCATTTGTCCATCTCCAAGTCATGTCGTAGGGCTTGCCATATAAGGAAAATGCAAAGAAGTCATGATTGAGGTCTTGGTTTCTTTTTTTTTTCTTTTTTTGCCAGTCCTTGGCTTGGGCTCAGGGCCTGAGAACTGTCCCTGGATTTTCTCAAGGCTAGGGCTCTACCACTTGAGCCATAGCACCACTTCTAGCTTTTTGCTATGTATGTGGTACCGAGGAATCGAACCCAGGTTTTCGTGCATGCTAGGTAAGCACTCTACCACTAGGCCAAACTCCTGGCCCCTGTTTCTTATTTTTTTTTCATATATTTTTATTGTAATTAATAGAAGGGTTACAATATATTCACCAGATAGAAGGTGCGTTACTTCACATACATTGATAACCTTTCTCATATGTTGGTCCCCAGAATGCATGTTAACTAAAATGAAACAGTCATAGGAAATACTGCAACTGAAAAGGATGGTAGATAATGGTAAAAAGTAGGACTTGTCATTCTAAATTAATCACATGGAAGTCAAAGCTATAGAGCAAATAACAGGCATAAACGGAGTGAGTGTTTTGTACAGTGCTTCGACACAGTACAAGGCAAGGGGAAAAAAAAGCATGCTTTATTAAATTCAGTATATGTCAGTCAGAAAATGAGATGCTTACGTAGTCATACTTATTTAATCTGTATCACCTAGTGAGCTTTGTATTTTACCCTTTGTCTTGAGAAAAACAGATGCTTAGTCAGATGAAGGAGATTGTTTGCAATCTCATGTCTGGTGATGCTGGAGCTAAGATTTCCAACTAAGTTTGGACATTTTGACAATTTAAAGTTTACTCCTGCAATTGTCCATTTCAAAGGCTCTTACAGTACTGGAGCTATAATAATAACATCAATAATGTCCAGTCTGGCTTATTTGGAGTTGATGATAGGGAAGACAACTGGAACACAGGAGTAGATGACATAGCTCTTCCTCACTAGTGCTGTAAACTATATCTAAATGAAGCAGTTCCTTTTTCCTCCTTAAAGCAGTGCTGGGGTTTATCAAACAACAGAAAATTGGTTTGTTTTGTTTGGCTTTGTTTTGCTTCAGGGACTACACAAACAAGGAAAAGAGTCTCTTTACCAAACAGTAAGAAGGTGAGAGGCCCCCTTTTACGGGGAGTGACTGTAGTAATCACCAACGGAGCTGCAGACATAAACTCATTCCAATTAACTTCTGTTACCGAGTGCTGTTGACTGGTTGCCTGACAGCCGTACACAGATGGAGCGAGTGTAGTGCACACGAGATTTCTTTGCATTTCATAGTTCACAGATTAAAGGCAGTGTCAAGAGCAAGTTGGAGTTGAGAAATTGATTTATTTGGCACCGAGTGTGGAGGAAGTCTCTGTATGAGTCATGACAAACAAGGCTGGGGCATTTTAGTATTATCATATACCTCTTGGAACACAAATTATTTTTTTCCCTTCCAGAAATATTTGCTCTGAGCTTCACTGACAGAACAAAACATGACTAGACTAAGGTTTCTTAGATCCCATTACTTATCATCTTAGTGAGGAATACACAAATCTTCAAAGAAATAATACCCAATCAATGAACAGGTTGAAAGACTTGAAGAGAGATTTCCAAGAAGAAAGAAAAATAAGAATGATCAATAGACACTTAAAGAGATGTTCAACACCTCTGGCCATAAAACAATTGCAAATCAAAGCAACAATGAGGCTCCATTTCACCCCAGTTAGAATAGCTATTTTCAAGAAATACAAACAATAATTTATGCTGGTGAGGAAGACTCTAAAAGGGAATTCTATTATACAATTGGTGATGAGAATGTAAATTGTTTAACTACTCTGGAAAGTAGCATGGTAGTTCTTCAAAATACGAAACATACAGCTTCCATAGGACACAGCAATCCCATTCCTGGGCATTTATCTAAATTACCTCCAAGCCACACTAAAGCTACTAGCACAACCATGTTGACTTTAGCATTGTTCATCATAACCAAGATATGGAATCATCCTAGTTGCCCTTCAAAGGATGAATGGATTAAGCATATATGCAAAATGTAATTTTACACTTTTATCTGAAATAATATTGTACCATTTTTTAGGGGAATGGAAAGACTTGGAAAAATTGTGTGGAGCAAAGTAAATCAGACACAAGGAAACATAGGTTGCATGTTTTTCTACATTTGTAATAATACCTATAATTCTACAAGTAAACACAGTAGGTATTAAAAGTCAAATTTATATTTAGACATGATAAATTCAAAGGGACTCTGCACACAGTTACATAGTGAAACCAAAGGTGGATAGTCTTAGTAGAGAATCACAATGTTTCAACAGCTGTGTACATAGGATCATATGAAATTATGCACATTGAAATGAACTCCAGCAAATTTAAAGAATTGGTTTATTATTTTACTTTTTGTGGGGTTTATTTTGGCTTCCGTATTTTGCCACCATTTTTACTTCTGTACACTTTGTATGTATTTGATTTGGGGGAGGAAAGAAGCACAGAAAGGGTGAACCAATTCAGAAGCAATACTCACTTGACACTATGTTGGAACTGAACTACACAATTTTGAGGGGAGGGCGATCAGGCTTGGGAATAAAAAGGAGATGAGGGAGGGGTATGACTCTCCAGTTAGACATGTACTCAATCTCTGACTTATGTTACTGTAACCCCTCTATATATTACCTTTACAATAAAAAAATTTAAAGAATATTTGAATACATGAGAAAGGAGGGTATTTCCATCAAAATATCATTCAAAAGGAGACCTGTACTTAATAGCAATTATCTCATTTACAATTCCAGTTCATGAATTTTGATGTTCTCATTTCTACCAGGATTGCACAATTCTTCATTTATTTCTGTTTGAATTTTGTAACATTTCCTTGACCAGCTAAGTCAATAATTGGGACTTAGTGCATCTCAGGTGAATAGTTATTTCCTCCTCATCATTAGCAGTACTGTCAGCTTCTGTCATTTGAGGAGGACTTATTCACCAGCCTCAGGGCCAATGACTGCCCTTTGGTTCTATGTTCTACTCTCAAAATTCTTTCCCTACATGTTTTTCTTCACCAATGTCAGTATTTTTCTGTAGCAGAGAAGTAATTTTCACTCCTTCTGTACTGAATTTGCATTTATTTCTTGGGGCTGTCATTAGCAACTGCCACAAACATGGGGAATGGGACTAATAACAATCTAGAGACTCCAAATTATAAATCATTATCAGTGCTCAAAATTCATTGTGTCAGAATTGCTACACTTCTTTGTTTTATTGATTGATTGATTGATTGATTGATTGATTTATCCTGGGGCTTGAACTAAGATTGGTGGGGGGGGGGTGTTGTCTGAATTTATTTGGTTCAAGGCTAGTGCTCTCTCTCCCATTTGAGCCACAACACTACTTCCACCTTTTCTGAGTGGTTTATTGGAGATAAGTGTCTCAAATCTCAAAGTCTTTGCTGCCTTGGCTGGCTTTGACAGAGATCCTCAGTTTTCAGCCTCCTGAGTAGCAAGTATTACAAGCTTGAGTCACCAAGCACTTCCTTCTGGATCTCCGTGGGGGAGACCCAGACAGTACTTTGTCTCTAGCATTTTTGTTGGCTGTTGACATTGCTTAGCTTTCTTCTGACTTTAGGATAAACTTTTATCACAAAATCTGGGTGAAACGAAGCAACCTATTCAAAGCTCTGTGTGCAATGTTTTGCATATGGCTGCAAAAACTGTATCCTGTTTATTGCTATGGAGAAGCTAGCTTAATTAAAAAGGAAATCTTTGCTCTTTAGGCAGGGAATTATAATCTCTCTGATATCCTCCAAATCATAAAGAGCATCAGTGTCATAACTGAGATTATATTATTTGAATACTATAGCCCTAAGCTTCTTTTATGAGATTCTAACTTCTTTCAGATTATATTGCACAGATAACTCATTCATTCAACACTATTGCTTGAAGATTTTATGTGCTAAATGTAGGTTGCTTTGGGAAAATAGTTATGAGCTTATAATAAAAGAAGATATAGATGCAAATGAAATATGTAATTACAAATGATGAATACTAGGAAACATAAATAGTCATGATCTGATGCAATGTGAGGCTCTGAAGAGTACCCCATAAGACTAGAGAAAGTAACACAATAAAAGTATAGATACTTATTGACGCAGTCACTCAATAACTAAACATTTTTCTTGGTCGGTCCTGGTGCTTGAGCTCTGGGCATGGGAGCTGTCTCTGAGCTCTTAAATCAAGGCTACTACCCTACTTCTGGGCCTGGGTGTTGTCCCTGAGCTCTTCAGGTAAATGCTACCACTCTACCCCTTGAGCCACAGCACAACTTCCAATTTTCTAGTGGTTTATTTGAGATAAGAGTCTCACAGTCTTTATTGCCCTGGCTGCATTTGAACTGGGATTTTCAGATCACAGCCTCCTGAGAAGGTAGGATTATAAGCGTGAGCCACTAATCTGGCTTCCTAAACACATTTTTACTAAGTTATTATAACTACTGGTTTGGTGTGTGTGTGTGTGTGTGTGTGTGTGTGTGTGTGTGTGAGAGAGAGAGAGAGAGAGAGAGAGAGAGAGAGAGAGAGAGAGAGAGAGAGAGAGAGAGAAAAGAGGGGGGGTATATGTGCAATTTGATTATCACTGAGATCTACCATATAGGGGTGGAAAGCATAAGGCTCTTTGATGTATGGGGGTACAACACTGGAAGTGAATGAAAAGGCATAAATTTCTAGTGATAAAAAAGTTAAAGCAAATAAATCAGTTGCTGGTGGAGAATAGAAAACACATAATAGTAGTGTTTCAGGAAAAGACGTGTTTTGCATATTCTCCAGGTATACAGTAGAGAAAATAAACACCCTGAAGGCACCAACGAGTCCCTCAATATTGGCAATCAATGTTTCTCCATTCAACAGACTGCACAAAGGATTGGAATACAGGAGTGCAAAGGAAAAAATAAACTACTTGGAATTTTGAGATTGTTTGCAGCTAAGGTGACTGGCAGAAACACAAAGCACAAACCGGGAAGATGAGATTTGAAGGTGATAGAATTTAGCATGTGCTTGCTGTTCCTTATTGGACAGTGATACCCAAATGGGCGATCTGTTTAAATCAAGAGAAGAAATGAATTGTTGAGTGAGTCCAATTGCCATGAACAACAAAGTTATCATTTCAAGGAAAGTAAGAAGATGTAGCACATTGCAGAGAGAGGACTGCTGGGTAGTGAAAAAGGCCATAACCTTTTTCCGTATGATGTTTTCTGTAGCAGTGTTAAGCTGCTCAATATATGTACTAAGGACATAAATATATCCTTAGAGAATGCAAGGCAAAACAGACAAAATGAATAAATATATTGATAGTGGAGTGGAATATGTGGGGATTTCTGAAATTTTTAATGTATGTATTTATGTATGAATGGGTGGGTGGACAGATGGATGAATGAGATGATGGAAGGAAATGCTGAAGTTTGCAATCAAGGCCTAACATTTGTTAGGCTTACCTGAAATGTATCACTTAAGCATACCTGTTAATGTTTGTTTGTTTTAGTTTATCATTCATAGCTTTCTCACTTTTTTTCTGAGCCTTAACTCTGATTGATCTCCTTCTACCTTTGTCTTTCATATAGATCTATGAATGTGTCCAAATTATTTATTGAGATGAGGTCTGCTAATTTCTTTTCAGGCTCTTTGAACTGCATCCTTTCAGCTTCCCTGTCCCAAGTTGCCTAGATTACAAGTGTTTGCCATCATGTCCAGAAATATTTTATAAATCAAAGTATTCAAAGCCTCTATGTATTATTGTTTAGATAATATAGATCCTGTCTAAATATTTGTTTCTCATTACCTTGTGAGACTTCTAATCGTGCCATGTGCCTTATTTTCTATTCCTTTACATTTTTCTTTCTTTAACCTATCTTTGTTCCTTGTTTCCATTTTCCCTATTTTTCTTTCCTTTCTGTCTTCTAAATGCTCTCTCTTCTGTATATAAATAAGAATTTGACATTCTAACTATAAATTAACATTATTTCTGCAAGTCCAGAAAATACTTCCCATTGACAGTTACTGATAGTTCTAGATAATCAGGAGACATAACTGGAGAATCAAGGTTCAGAGCCAGTGCAGGCAGAAATGTCTTTGAATTATGTCTCTCAAAGAACCTGGGCTGGATATATATCTCAAGTTATAAAAGCACATAAATGGAATAAACTCAGGGTCTTTGAGGCTAATCCCTGGTACTGAAATAAACAGACAAAACGAAACAAAACAAAACAAAAAAATATGTCTCTGGATAACACTGTAGTTGAATATCTGACAATAGGATCAGAAGACCCCAGTTCATTTGTTTTATGAACAAATAATCAGAATGACAATCCAATAAATATATTTTCCCATAGATGTGTCTAATTGGTGAATATGATTCACTCATTTGATCATATGCACAGGAGGAGCAGAAATAAATGTAAAGAATCATATGCCACTAAGTCCATCCTGTGAGCTTAGTTTACTGACACTGACTAGTATAGGTTGTATATTATCCATTGCCTGGTGCTTGCAATCTTTGGCTCTGTGACCTCTGGAAAGCTTTAGGGGAAATTAGAGTATATATATATATATATATATATATATATATATATACAGTTTTTAAAATAAATCCTTGTTGGAGTTCTCAGGCCATTCTCCCTCTATTGTAAAATCTTATGGAAATTGACTGTACTCTTAAGAGTTTCTTTTCTCTTATTTGAAAGATAAAACTCCATCATATTCTCTATTAAAGGTTAAGCAGGAGAGACAAAGAGAGAGGAAAGAAGAAGAAGTGAAAATGAAGGAGAGAGAGAAAGAGACAGGGAGAGGGAAAGACAGACAAGCAGAGACAGAAAGAGACATGCAGCATTCAAGGCACACAGAAGCAAACTGATTTAACCTTTGTACAAAAATATCAGTTTATCAACTACTTTTTACTAGTGTAGATTAAGCTGTACTAAATTATCTAAGTGACTATTGGTTAGTAAATAGTGTACAGGATGTTTTATTTAAAACGTAACCCTGGTTCTAATGAATCCAAGTTCTCACATAAGAAGTTTTAGGACATCAAACAGTCATGATGTTTGTCTTTTCCATGCATCAACTACCAAGATGTTATCCATAGTTAAATGGAATTATCCACTCATTAAATTATAACTCATTAAATTACTCCCATAGGATTTCATTTTGATAACAGTTTGGATGTCTTCAATGACACGGACCTTGCAGGACTGAGGTATTACCTCCTACAGAACAAATTTCAGCCATTTGGTTACATTTGCAAAATGGATTACTTCTCCTTAAATTTTTTTATTAACTTTCAGGAAAGAGGGGGTCTACAGCTGGCTAACATTTTAATCCGCATTATAGGACTGCGGGTTTGGGTGCCAGTTCTAAGCTTTCCCCAGCTTTCATTGTGTGCCAGCCCAGAGTGACCACACAGCTTGTGAGAGAGCTTCTGGATTCCACTTCTGTATTCTTGTCACATTTCCCAGACCCTAGGAGTCTGGCTATGTATCCAGGACATCTTGGCTTTCATGGGGCTTCAACATGCTTTTGCTTAAAACAGAGGAAGCAAGCCTGAGCAGGATGTTACTTTGTTATCTGGCATACTGACATCTCTAACAAAAAATAAAGCATTTGGGGATTATAAGACATCAACAGTGGTTCCATTAGCCACTTTTGTCTTCTGTAAGAAGGAAGTAATGCAGTGCCTTATGATGAAGCTTATTCTTCATTCTTTCAGATACTATTTTACTGTTGTTAACCATTCACTAATAAACTTTTAGTGTATCAAGTGTATCAAGTGTATCAAGTACTTCTGCTGTACACTGAAACTTATGAAGAAGAGTCCAAAAAAAAAAAAAGAAAACAAATGCTTAAATCCTAGAATAGAACTAGGTAACCTTAATTCAAAGAGGGTTTAATTAAGGGGCGATTTAGCAAGTATAGGCAGATTGGATTTCCATCGCTATATCCTGGGGCCAGTAAAAAAGGAGCCATTCGAACACCCAGTAAGATGGACTAAATTAAATTAAGAGAAACACAACCTTGCTTACTGTTTATCTACCTGATTCTCTCCTGGAAGGGCTTCTGATTGGTTGAATTTCACAAGAAACTAGGAGTTAACAGTCTTGGAGACTCCTAGGACCTATCTCCTATGTCAGCCTCACTGTCCCTTCAGAAATAGGGCAGAACAGGAGGGGGAAGTCAGAGAGGTAAACGTAAAATCACTGTCCGACTGAGACTAGTAAAGGATTTGGAAGGAATTTTTTCAGTTCATTACTGATGAAGCTTTACTCTGAATTATTTTAAGAATGTGCAAGGCCAGAACAATCAAGCAAAGTGAATTCCTTTCAAATTGTCCTCTCCCCATTAAGCTATTTTGCTGTGCTTCTTAGAGGCATTGCACATTTCAGTGGAAAGAAAAAAAAAAGCTCCACAGTTAGAAATATGCAATTCAGATATTGAACCTGCCACTATCTGATTGACTTTCAGTAAGTTATTTATTCTGTGTGTCCCTTAATGTGTAAAATTGACATCTGTTGAATCTGCCACTATGCATGGTACATGGTAAAAGGCCAATTAATATTGTGTTCCCAATGTTAAATTGCTACTGGGTATTCAAGAAACTATCCTTCAAATGCTGATTTTTATAATAATTTCTATTCTATTATTCCAAAACACAGTGAGAAAAACCCTGTTAATTAGACGATGTAATTAAGAAATGGGTTTGCCAGTGATTAAAACAGTGATATTTTATGATCATTGCTCTTGAAAATATTCATAGTTCTATTTTCAATGCTGTATATTAAGTTGAACATAGTGAGCAGTTTCTTCAGGATCACATTCTTGGTAACTCAAGCAATTCTGTGAAGTACCAAAAGATAGAAGAGCCGATTATTTTTTCATGCATCACATGACATGTCATCCTGGAGTATATTAAACAGAAAACATGCCTATCTGTATATTAGCTGACAACATTATTCCATATATTTTTTTGTGATTAAGAGAAAGGTTACATTATATTCACCAGATAGAAGGTGCATTACTTGACATACATTGATACACTTTCTCATGTCTTTGTCCCCATTTCCCTCCCCCTACCCCTGCCCCATCTTGTATTCCTCCCTTCCCTATCCAATTTCAAATAACCAAATATGCATATATCCAATATATCAGATAACAAGGTGAAATACTGTAACAATATGAGATAACCAAGGGACAGCAAAAGAGATGAGAGATAACGTAGTACATTAAGGACAACAATCACTCATTATATGGCTTTTGTTTCTATATCCTGGAGGTCCTTTCATTTGGTGTCATACTATATGGCCTTATGTCTCTAGGTTTTGTTCTATTGTAAATCTTTGCTAGGAGAGCCCAAGGTTTCTAGTGATTATGACAAATGAGGGAAACCATTGAGCCTATGTTCCTTTGAGTCTGGCTTACTTCACTTAATATGATTTTTTCTAAGTTTTTCCATTTCCTTACAAATGGGATAATCTCATTCTTTCTGATGGCAGCATAGAATTCTATTGTTTATAAATATCACATCTTATTGATCCAATCATCTCCTTTCTGGAAGAGGGACACATACAACATATAAATACACACATGCATACTACCACCATGAAAATTTTTACAATATTTAAATTTTACTTCTGTCGGTTATACAAGGGAGTTACAGCTTTGTGCTACAGCTAGTGTACATACTATTCTGATCTGGCCTGATTCCTGAACCACTTTCTTATCCTCCTCTCTCTTTAAAACAACTCCCATAAGTCTTATTTTTCTATTTTCACTTGTACATATAAAGTGTTTATATGTACACCTTCTTTCACCCTCTCTATTTGCCTGCCCTCTGTTTCACTCCTGTCATTCATATTTAACTGATTTTAGTGTATATTGAGAGTACAAGAGGATTTTTACCATCGATACTAAGTTTTCTTTATTTATCTATTGATGGGCATTTAGACTGTTTCCATAATTTGTCTATTGTGAATGATGTCACACTGAATGTTGGAAGGGAGATATCTCTATTACACAGTGTTTACAATGCCTTTTGGTGTATACCAAAATTGGTAGAATACGATCAGATTGTACTTCTATTTTTCTTTTTTTGAGAAAATTATTATTGACTTCCATGGTAGGTGCAAAATTTCCATTCCCACCAACTGTGTATAGTTTTCTCATCCCCCAGCTCTCACCGGCATTTGTTGTTTATTTTCTTAATGACTGTAATTTTCATGGAAGGAAACAGATTCTCAACAGTGTTTTGATTTGCATTTCTTTGTGGGTCTGTGTGTTCAACACTTACTCATGTGGCTCTTGGCCAGTGGATCTGTTTTTGAAAACTGTCTGACTTGTCCACTTTTTAACCACAATATTTCTTCTCCTAATATTTAATTTTTGAGAATTTTATGTATACTTCATATTAATTGTATGATTTTTCTCCCACTTTGTAGAGGAAACATTTGGTAATTGGCTTCTCTCTGATCATCGTTCCTTTTGCTACACAGAAGTATCTTCTTCTGGTGTAATTTTATTTCTTAGTTGTTCCTCTTATTTCTTAAGCATTTGAAATTCAATTCACAGAAAGAAATTCCTTGCTTTCAACTGGAATTTTAAGTTTACTAATCATGTGGCTTTAAATTTGGTGGTTTTACATTAAGACTTTTGATACATTTATCAGCTGAGGGATAGAGATCCACTTTTAGTCTTCTGTATGTGAACATGTACTGTTCTCAGTGTTAGTTAATGGTGAGGTAAATTTCTTTTCAAATAAATTATGGTATATTTGTTAGGAATTAGATGGTATAGGTATTTGGACTTATTTTTGGATCTTATAATAAATGCAGTGGTCTTCATGTTTTGTGTCATGCTGTTTTGTTGCTAGTGTTTTGTAGTGTGGTTTGAAGTCCAGTATCTTGATTCCTCTAACTTCGCTATTTTTCTCATGATTGCTTTGGATATTCAGAATCTTTTATGCTTCCATGTGACAGTTAGGATTCTTTTTTTCTATTTCCATGGAGAATGTCATAAAAATTTTATGAATATAATAATATGGAAATAGCCATTTTTACAGTATTAATTCTGCTAATCCATAAACATGAGAAGTCATCCCATCTTCTAGTATCTTCTTGAACTTTTTTCCTTGGTGTTTTATAATGTTAAGTACAATTATCTTCTAGCCCTTAAATTAATTTTATTCCTAAGCATTTTTTTCTTTTGAAGTTATTGTGAATTGGAACATTTCTCAGTATATAAGATAATTTAAAACATTTTTATCTTTATACTTGAGGTTGTTATTTTTTGTATGTTTTGTTATGGATTTCTAGAGCATTTCCGAACAAAACCCATTTGGAGCTAAGAGGTAGTAGCTCATACTTGCAATCCTAGCTACTAAAGAGGCTGGTGTGTGGAGGATTTCATTTTTAAGCCAGCTTAGGCAGAAGAGTTCGCAAGATTCAATCTCCAATTAATCATAAAAATGTAGCTGAACTGAAAATGAGACTCAGTTGATAGATTAACATCTGTAAGGGGAAGTGTTGAACAAAAACATGAACATCTCATTTAAGCACCACTCCTGGCACACACACACACACACACACACACACACACACACACACACACACAGGCATACACACATAAACAAAAACAACCTCCTGTCATTAAAAAATCATGGTTATTTTAACTTGAATCTATTACAAATGCTGAAATATAGATTAAAGATTTATATATAATGTAAATTTGTAAGGCTATGTATAGTTCTTTAGACTGAATTCCTGAGAACAGGTGAGATGAAAGGTGAGACTAAGATAGATTAAGTTGTAAGAAAATGCTTCCATCATCAGAGCTGACAGGGAGAGGATAAGTACCCATCATTTTTATAAATTCCAATGTTGAATAATTTTAAATTCTTATAACTGATTATTCATTTTTAATATTCATATTATTCATACCATGTAATTGGTTATTTCATGTTTTTCTTAAGTGTGATCTTTGGAAAGATTGTCTTCTCTCATTCTTTCACAATTGCAAATTTGTACTACTTGAGTTCTTTTGCCTATAATAGTTCTCAAAATAAAACACTATGGCCACTATGAAGTTGCATAAAGCATTGCCAATGAGACTACAGAGACTGGCTCTTAGAACTCAGCCACTATCTCTTCTGACACATTTAAATTCCTACAAAATGGAAATAAGGAGAAAAGCAACATAGCAGATTTGAGAAGATCTCTTCTTCTTATTGCTTTAAAGTGTTAATTATAGAGGATCATTTCCCTCCTGTAACCTACAATTTCTCATTGTCTACATTCCAGAAATAGTCCTTGTTTAGTATTTTTGCCCAATATATTCCTCTCACCCAACTTGTGGATTTACATTCGATTTTATTTAAACTCTGCATGCACACAGGTATGTTTGCATCTTTCTTGACCTATGTTAGTGCTACTCTATCTGGTTACATGCTTATATTCTGCTGTGGTGAACCTTGCTATCTGGCACCATTTGTTTTCAAATCTGGGTTTCCTATAAAGTACTGACATTCATGGTGCAGCCCACTTCTGTCAAATTCATGATGGTGTATCATCAGTGCCTGAAACGCTGTAATCACTAACAACCTATACATGCTTGTGTCAATGGGTCAACAACAGAACCATTTCCTTTTTCTGAATAATATTGTTTCATCAGCCAAGTTGTATTCACCATTTTGTTGCTTGGTAAAATATGGTCCTTTTATTTTTGTTGGAGGAAATCAATGTAAAGACTACTCTTACTGGATGGACTTCATCTCTGAATCTCAACTTGTGTTTTACTAGTGAAGAATGAATATTCCTGCAATATTTTGAGTTAATCTGTACGCTAAAGGTACTTTTAAAAGGCATCTATCTGGCCGGGAGTTTGGCCTATTGGTTAAAGTGCTTGCCTAGCATGCATGAAGACCCAGGTTCTATTCCTCAGTACTACATACATAGAAAAAAAAGCTGGAAGTGGTGCTGAGGCTCAAGTGGTACAGCTCTAGCCTTGAGAAAGTCCAAGGACAGTGCTCAGGCCCTGAGCTCAAGCCCAGGACTGGCAAAAATAAATAAATAAATAAATAAAAAATAAAAGGCATCTATCTATATATCTATCTATCTACCTATCTACCTACGTATGTGTGTGTGTGTGTGTGTGTGTGTATGTGTATGTGTGTGTGTGTTTTAATTGTAACCAATGCAATGCTAATGGGCATTCATTTTGTCAGCCATTTGTAATATATGCTATGAATGCCTTTAACTTCTTCTAGGAAGAAGTGTTTATCTAATTTGTTCCATTACCCTTTGAAATTTGACAGGACCATAGAAGTATTTCTCACTGATAAGCTGAGATTGCACATTATACCAGTTGCTTTTAGCCTAAGGAAGGAATTCTCTTTGTGAGGCATTGCAAAGACTCTTCATCACTGATAGAAAAGTCCTCCTGTTCCTGTTATTGCCGAGAACGGTGGAGCCTCTATCAGCCTTGCTCTGGGATGTGTGAAAAACTATTCTGGTCTCCTTGGGTCCACTGGAGTAATAGAACAAGGAGCATACTATTGCTATTAGAAATCCCTATTACATCCATGAAAATGAAGAGTCCTTTATTTTTTTCATATATTTTTATTGTAATTAATAGAAGGGTTACATTACATTCGCCAGATGGAAGGTGCATTACTTCACATATATTGATACCCTTTCTCATGTCTTGGTCCCCATTTCCCTCCCCCCCACCCCCACCACTCATCTTGTTTTCCCCCCTTTCCTATTCAATTTCAAATAACCAAATACGCATATATCCAATATATCAGACAACAAAGTGAAATACTGTAACAATATGAGATAACTAAGGAACAACAATTATCTGCTAGGAGAGCCCAAGGTTTCTACTGATTATGACAAATGAAGGAAATCATTGAGCCTATGTTCCTTTGAGTCTGGCTTTCTTCACATAATATCATTTTTTCTAAGTCTTTCCATTCCCTAACAAATGGGGAGATGTCATTCTTTCTGACAGCAGCATAGAATTCCATTGTGTACAAATACCACATCTTGTTGATCCATTCATCAACTGAGGGACATCTGGGTTGGTTCCATATCTTTGCTATGGTAAATAGTGCTGCAATGAACATCATTGTGCTAGTGAATTTAGTATGTCCTTGTTTCTGGACGGTTGGGTAAATGTCAAGTAAGGGAATTGCTGGGTCATAGGGGAGTTCTATGTTTTGAGGAACTGTCATACTGCTTTCCATAGTGGTTGAATGAGTTCGCACTCCCACCAGCAGTGTAGTAATGATCCCTCCTGTCCACATCCCCTCCAGCATCTGTTGTTATTAGTTTTCTTGATCCTGGCCATTCTAACTGGAGTGAGGTGGAAGCTTAGAGTCCTTTAAAAGTAGTTTATTAGTTCAACATAATATGATTTCTGGAAATATACTCAGTTAAATATCTAATATTTTCATTTATCATTTATACCCCAAAGAATTGAACTTAAGTACTTGAAAACATATTTGTTTGGCTATATTGATAGTACTAGTATTTACAATAGAAGAAGGTAGAAATAGCTCAAAGTCCATTGACCGGAAAATTGATAAACAGAAAGTAGGGAACAGTGTTTGCCCTATCAAAGCAATGAAATTCTGAGACCTCACAGAGTATATATAAATTTAGAAATATTATGAGCTGTTAAATAAAGTAGACACAACTGTACGAAGTACAGTTCATAGTTCTGAATCTGGAGTATATTGAATATTCAAATATCAGTGAACAAAATTTAAATAATAGTCACAGAGGGTGAAGGGGAAAAGAACAAAGGAATTTCTATTTAAGTTCTAGTAAGAAGATGAGAGAGTTCTGGAGATGAATATTGATGATGATTATAAAACAATGAAATGTAAATAATGGCATTGAATTGAATTCTTAAAAACATATAAATAATAAATTCAATTCGATTTTATGAGATACAAAAAGAGTTTGGGTAATATTCAGATATAATAATGTCAAGACAATGACGAGTTAGGAAATACTGACATGAGAAATGAGCATGAGCTTTTGAACACAAAACAGGCACTGCTATAGATCTATAGAATCTGTGGTATTTGTTTGTCTTTCTCAGCCTCACTTTTCTTTTCAGCAGGGCACATGAAAACAAAAGGAAGTGGTTACCTTTTAGATACCTAAATGATGGTTGTGATAGTTGTGTGGCTACTGGTTTGTATCATTAATGTGATTCAAAACACAATAGGAAACTGAAGTGTTTTCTAAAGTTGTGTTTTCTCACATAATGTAAATCTGGTTTGAAATCAAATTATGAAAACCAAGATTTTCATTGCAGTAGGGTTACTGAATATTTTATCATTGTAGAAGCTGAATTTTCTTTATTCATTCTCAGTGTCTTCTGACTTTATAAGATAAGAGACAGATTCAATTTATCCTGTCAAATAGTAGCTACTCGGCTATCTGAGAGACTATTCCTTTTAAATTTCTTTTATGTTTACTTTGCTGAAATACAGTTAAATGCTTTCAATGAAATATAAAACCACCACCAGTCAAAACTTTCCAAAGACTTCTATTGCTTCTGGTATAAGGAAAAATGTAAGGCAAATGATCAATAATAAAAGTTTATGTACTTGCCTATCTAGACAACCCATAATTAAATATGGTTAGTTTAGATTTGTTAAATAAATGTCTGGTAGATGACTGTTATGTGAATATAATAGCTCATGGAAAAGATAAAAGATAGTATTTCCCTGGACAACCTCAAGGAGTCAAAATTTTATAGGCTACTTGATATTAATTTTTTTCTTTGAAGTCTGTATTGGAATAGCAGAGCACAGTATATGCATATTTTAAGTAATACTGTGAGACCCATCCCTTTTTGCAATTAATATACACAATGAAAGTGAGATGAAAAAATAAAACAGGCAAGAATTAACTGATTTTGTAACAAAATTCAGTTAATATTCTCCCAAATGAAGTTTGTTCTATATAATAATATCCTTTATATTATTAATATATGTCAGGTTATATCTTTTCTCCTTGCTTATGACTACAGTTTGCCAGTTTCTAGAGGGTTTTTCTATATTACCAATGCCCATCCACATCTGGTACTCTTTCTAATCTTCTCTGAAGTCAGCCCTGCTTGTTGTACTCGGCAACATTACCTTAACATTCTTAACATTCACTTTTGACTGTAGATCACATTTTGTTCTGTTTCTTTTTCTACCACTGCCTACTTCAATGGCATATATTAATTTAAATATGAAATAGCTATAAACACTTCCTTCTACATTTATGTTTCATTGTTTCAGAAAACTGACTGCTAATAGGACTCTGTTCAGATAACTGGGCCCAAAACTTTGCTCAGTTGTTCTAACTAAAAGTTCAGTAACAAAGCAAAGTCATTTGACAATATTCCTTTCATGCCCTGCATGTTCTGTGTTATTTTCCTCATCATTACAGGGAAAGAGTTCACCATGAAATTTAAATAGAATGCAGTAACCAAAGGAAATAAATCAGGTAAGATAATAATATATTTATAGCGTATAATATCTATAGTATAAGGTTAATTAATTTTATGATTTGGGGAAATGTCCTTATGCTATGAAAAACAAACCATACATTTTTAATGAAATATACATCACACCTACTAGAAGTTTTAAGGTCTCTAAGAATTTAATTTGATAACTTTACAATAAAATACTTCTATTATATAATCCTCTGCCTCCGTTATTAAGTCCTTTTTTAAAATCTCCAAGTTATAACAATATGTGGATTTGTATAATGAATAATGGAGATTAATAAGGTGAATTAATGATTTTAAACCTACAACCAGCAAATGGGAAAATTATTAGTCTTTTCTTATACATGTTTAATATGCCTTATTTAAAATTCTTAGGATGGGAAATGTTTTTATATTTATATTTTAACTTTTAAGAAAATTTATAATACTAAAAGGAATGTATTTTTTTTTCTTTTGCCAGTCTTGAGCTTAAACTCAGGGCCTGAGCACTGTCCTTGGACTTTCTCAAGGCTAGAGCTCTACCACTTGAGCCTCAGAACCACTTCCGGCTTTTTTCTATGTATGTGGTACCGAGGAATCGAACCTGGGTCTTCATGCATGCTAGGCAAACACTTTAACCACTAGGCCACACTCCTGGCCTATTTTATCATCTTGAGTTAAAGGGGTCCAAACTCAACATACTGCTTGATGAGTACAATGATTTTGATCACTGTCATTCCTTTTGTTATTCTCACCTAACTCTTCCAAACTCACCTATTCCTTCAATTTACCTATAAACAGTTATCTTGAAAATGGAACCAAAGTCTACATAAAATACTTTTATTGTTCACATATGATTTAACCACATTCACAGGTAATTTTATACACTACTTCCATCTTGCTTGTATTTTGACTTATCCATCAGATGACATTAGGTGGAGATTTTTTTTGCCAGTCATGGGACTTGAACTCAGGGCCTGAGCACAGTCCTTAAACTTTTCTCAAGGCTGGAGCTCTACCACTGAGCCACAGCACCACTTCAACTTATGTATGTGGTACCAAGGAATCAAACCAGGGTCTTTGTGCATGCTAGGCAAGCACTCTACCACTAGGCCAAACTCCCGGCCCTGGTGGAGAGTTTTCGAATTGTGTTGCTTTGTCACTACTCACAAAGGTTTTGATTTTGGAGTACTTTAGGCCAGGTTTTCAGATTAGGGTACTGTCAATAGCATAAAAATTTTACAAAGATATATCCCAGAGGGAAACAATATTATCCTCTTTACATCATACATTAAAATGTTTAAAATTGATAAGCCAATTATAAGGGGGTTGGACCTTGAGTGACTTGACTGCTTTTGATATTAAAAGGAAGAATTATATTTGTGGGTGTGCATGCCAGTCCCATATTTTAAACTCAGGGCCTGAGCTTTTGTGCTCAAAGCTAGTGCTCTGTCACTTGAGCTATAGCTCCATATTGGGAGTTTTGGAGATAGAGGTAAGAGTCTCTTGGATTTTTCCTGCCTTTGCTTGCTTTGAATCCTGATCTTTAGAACTCAGCCCCTTGAGTAGCTACAATAGCTACGTTACAGATATGAGGGACTAGTGCCTAGATTAAACAACTGTATTTTATGTAATTCTAACATACAATTAAAAAGCCATGGGTACACACATTAGATCTGGATTTGATTGCCATAGACTCAGATTCTTTTTAGTTACGTTATTATTATTATTACTATTATTATTATTTTATTATTTATAATTTCCTAAGTGTTCATGCATGAAAATTTCCTTGGACTATAATTTATTTGTAGGCTGTATTGGTGGTTATGTTATAGAAATACAGGTATAGAAATAATATAGACAATATATATGTGTATATATGTGTGTCTCCCTCTCTCATCATTTTTTTTACCAATTCTTGAAATTCAAAATATGTGGTAGGTTCAGATCAAAAGAACCTGAGTTTCTAGAAACCTTGGGCTCTCCTAGCAGAGACTTGCAATGGAGCAAAACCTGGATACATAAGGCCATACAGTATGATGCTAAATGAAAGGACCTCTAGGATATAGAAACAAAAGCCATATAATGAGTGATTGCTGTCCTTAATGTACTATGTTATCTCTCATCTCTTTTGCTGTCCCTTGGGGGGGAAACAAGATGACAGGTGGGGGTGGGGGGGAAGGAAATGGGGACCAAGACATGAGAAAGGATATCAATGTATGTGAATTAATGCACCTTCTATCTGGCAAATATAATGTAACCCTTCTATTAATTACAATAAAAATATATGAAAAAAAAGAACATGAGTTTCATTCCAGTCCAGGCAATGTTCTTGAGACCTCATCTGAAAATTCAAAAGAATTAGTCATGGTTCATATTGTAGAATGTAAGTAATTCTCTGTACCACAAACTCAAATAAAAAAAAAACAAAGTATATGATTATATAAATTTCCTGCCAATAAACTGAGACATTGAGAATGCTTATATCATGAGTCTGCCTAAAGTTTTCTGATAATTTCCTGGAAAATTAACTAAGTTTATACAGATCCTCCATGATGTATTCAAAGGAGATAAGTCAAATGAAAATAACTTTGGTGATTATATAACTAATATTAATAATTTATAATGTAATGACAGAAACTATAATGGTGCACTCTCAAACAGAACTGAATCTAGATACATTTTTTTTTCCAGCCTTGGAGCCTGAATTCAGGACTTGGGCAATGTCCCTAGGCTAGTTTTTGTGCAAGATTGCAACTCTTCCCCTTGAGCCACAGGGCACTTCTGACTTTCACTGTTTATATGCTACTAAAGAAGTGAACCCAGGACTTCATGCATGCTAGGCAAGCACTCTACCAATAAGATTTCTTCCTACCCTCAATATAATTCTTTACATCTTTAATGAGAGAACTATAGACTAGAAATATTAAGTAACAATTTTATACAAAGTTGCTTAAATTCCAGTATTGAAGTCAACACTAAAATTTGTCTGCCTGGCTACCAAATACACTCTGTCTCAAAAAGACCAAAACAGGAATATTTCTGGTGTAAGTGGGACTTTTTCACTCTGGTAAGTGACTGGAGTGCTTGTCCTTCTACATTGGAACCATTCTATCATAACTTCTATGGTTATAGCTGTTTTATTCCAGATCTAGTCAGATCTGGTTCTCTTTTTGTTCATTGGAAATTTGTGCTCCTCATTGGGTATCATATTAATATTATATGGTACAAGGCTTAGTCTCCTCCTCAGTCCCTTCATTAGATGAGATATGGAACCATCCTGAAGGAACATCAGGAATCAATTAATAGAAAAAACTGATGTGGATAGCCAGAAATAACAGCCATTCATACAGCTAGCAATCTGACTTCCTCTCTATTTCTGGAATGTCGGTATGCTGATAAATCAATAATTGCCTCCATTTTAGGGGATTACCCAGCTGTCTTCAAGTGCTTAAAACACACACATACACACACACACACACACACACACACACACACACACACACACACACACAGTAAACCTTTTCATCTCTCTGGCACCAGAAAAATGAATAACCTCTGTCAATAAATATCCATAATTTCCATTTTACTTAAATATTCATGACTCATACATCTTTAAAACTCCAACAAGTTCCAAGGGAAATTTGGTGTTGGAATTTCACTGTTCGTAATCCGAAAACCACGAATACCCAAGGAGACCTCAATTTGACACAGAGATTAGCACTAATTTCTGTTTGATGTGCATAGTAGCATGTTGACTCTATTGGAATGAATAAAGCAATCATGTATGCTTCTGGGTGCTTCAATCTCAGATAGTATAACCTCCATTTGGTCAACTAAAACAGAACCTAGAATTCTTTTCGTAGGTTTACTTAAGGAGTCTGTGAAATCGACATTCCATGAGGAAACTATGACTCTCCCATTTACACAAGCCATTCAAAATTTCTCAGAAGTAACTACTAACTAAATTTTATAATTCGAATTTTCAGCTTCTTTTGACATTTATTCCACTTTGGAGAATATCATATGTGATTTTGTTATCCATAGAGAACTCAGATAATCTTCAATATAACACATACTTTGATGACTACTTCTTCTTCTTAACTCCTCCTCCTCCTCCTCCTCCTCCTCCTCCTCCTCCTCTTCCTCCTCCTCCTTCTTCTCCTCCTCCTTCATCTTCTTCTTCATCTTGCAAATCCCAGAACCTGAACTGAGGGCCCTGGGTACTGTTCCTGAACTTTCTTTTCTCAAGGCTAGTTCTTTACCACATTTGTAGTTCTGGCCATTTCTTGATATTTTATTAGAGATAAGGGTGTTATAGACTGACTTTTCTGTCCAGGCTGGCTTTACATCACGATCCTCAAATCCCAACTTCTTGAGTAACTAGAATTATAGGCATGAGCTACTGACATTCAACTCGTACTTTTATTTAGAAATGAAACAGGGGGAGTTTTTCTTCCATTTTTAAATATAGAATTATATGAATATCACAAAACTCACAGCTAAATAAAATAGCATTCTTTCTTGAAGACTCTGTATTTACATTTGTAAGAATTTAGGTCATTGCCTTTATGTTACAGGCTCTGGAGAAACTAGGAATCCATGGAACATTCCTCAATATAATAAAGGCTGTTTATGACAAAACCACGGCTAGTATTATAATTAATGGCGAAAAGCTAAAGCCATTCCCTCTAAAATCAGGAACAAGACAAGGATGCCCACTCTCTTCACTCCTCTTTAGCATAGTATTAGAATTCCTAGCCAGTGCAATAAGGTAAGAAGTAAGCATAAAGGGGATCCAAATAGGGAAAGAGTAAGTAAAACTTTCCCTCTTTGCAGATGACATGATTCTGTATTTAAAGAATCTTATAGACTCTACTCCCAAGCTCCTTGAGCTGATTCAAAACTTTGGAAGGGTAGCAGGGTATAAAATCAACCCTCAAAAATCAACTGCCTTCCTCTACGCCAACAGTGAGAGGAATGAGGCAACAATCAGGAAAGCAACTCCTTTTGCAATAGCCTCAAAGAAAATAAAGTACCTAGGAATTAGCTTAACTAAGAATGTAAAGGACCTTGTTGATGAAAACTTTAAAATCCTGAAAAAGGAAATTAAAGCAGAACTAAGGAAATGGAAAAACTTCCCATGCTCCTGAATTGGAAGAATCAACATCGTGAAAATGACAATCTTGCCAAGGGCTATCTACAAATTCAACGCAATACCCATCAATATCCCAATGTCATTCTTTAAAGAAATAGAAGAGGCAATCCAAAATTTCATATGGAATAATAAAAGACCCCATAAAACAAAAACACTTCTTAGCAGAAAGAACAGCACAGGAGGAATTTCAATGCCAAACTTTAGACTCTATTATAGAGCTATAATTATCAAAACAACTTGGTACTGGCACAAGAACAGGCCTGAAGACCAATGGAATAGAACTGAGGACCCAGATATTAAACCACAGACCTATGACCACCTAATCTTTGACAAGGGAGACAAAAAAATAGAATAGAAGAAAGCCTCTTCAACCAGTTGTGCTGGCAGAACTGGTTAAGCACCTGCAGAAAACTAAAGTTGGATCCTTCTTTGTCACCTTGCACTAGAATTAACTCCAAATGGATCAAAGACCTGGAGGTAAAAGCTGACACACTGAAAACTTAACAAGAAGGAATAGGAGATACACTAGGCCTCCTTGGCACAGGTCGAAACTTTCTTAATAAGGACCAAGAATCACAACAAATCAGAGAAAGGCTGGATAAGTGGGACTGCATTAAACTGCAGAGCTTTTATATGGCAAAGGACATAGCTAGTAAATTAATTAGGAAGCCTACAGAGTGGGAGAAGATCTTCACCAACCATACAGCGGACAAAGGCCTCATATCTAAAATATATCAACAGCTCAAAAAATTGAATCACCCCAAAACTAATCTCCAAAGCAACAACCATCCCATTAAAAAATGAAGAAGAAACAAAAATGGCCTATAGACACATGAAGAAATGCTCAACATCTCTGGTCATAAAAGAAATGCAAATCAAAACAACGCTAAGATTCCATCTCACCCCAGTTAGAATGGCCCACATCAGGAAAACTAATAACAACAGATACTGGAGGGGATGTGGCCAGGAGGTATCACTACTACACTGTTGGTGGGAGTGAAAACTCGTTTAACCACTATGGAAAGCAGTATGGCAGTGCCTCAAAAGACTAAACATTGAGCTCCCCTATGACCCAGCAATTCCACTACTTGACATTTACCCAACCGTCCAGAAACAAGGACGTACTAAATCCACTAGCACAACAATGTTCACTGCAGCACTATTTACCATAGCAAAGATATGGAACCAACCCAGATGCCCCTCAATTGATGAATGAATCAACAAGATGTGGTATTTGTACACAATGGAATTCTATGCTGCTGTCAGAAAGAATGACATCACTCCATTTGTTAGGGAATGGAAAGACTTAGAAAAAATCATATTAAGTGAAGTAAGCCAGACTCAAAGGAACATAGGCTCAATGATTTCCCTCATTTGTCATAATCACTAGAAACCTTGGGCTCTCCTAGCAGAGAATTGCAATAGAGCAAAACCTTGATACATAAGGCCATATACTATGAAGTTAATTGATAGGACCTCTAGGATATTGAAACAAAAGCCATATAATGAGTAATGTTGTCCTTAATGTACTATGTTATCTCTCATCTCTTTTGCTATCCCTTGATTATCTCATATTGTTATAGTATCTCACTTTTTTATCTGATATATTGGATCTATTTGTATTTGGTTATTTGAAATTGGATAGGGAAGGGGGGCAAACCAAGATGGAGGGATGAGGGGATGGGTAATGGGGACCAAGTTTGTGAAAGGGTATCAATGTATGTGAATTTATGCACCTTCTATCTGTCAAATATCTTGTAACCCTTTTATTAATTATAATAGAAAATATTTAAAAAAAGAATTTGGGTCAGTGTATGGAATGGGATACGGATACCCATCCCTTTACACTGACCTCAAGATCCTTCATCTTGCAGATATGCCCACCACTGTCATGGCATCTGCAATGTTCACCTTGGTTTTCCTCTCATTTCATGAACATGCTTGGCATAGTATTCTCATGGCACCTGTTTCTTAGTCTATCAAAGCCTTTCTTGAAGCCTAAAGAAATGGGCCCTTTTTTCATATCATTTATTAGTCTGTAAATGTCTGTAAGGATAGGACAGTGTGTCCCTCTATTAACCACAGCATGCCCAGTATCCATTTATCAGTTAATATGGGATAGGCATGGAGAAACATTGCCAAATTGATAACTGACTATTGATATCATGGCCAAAATTCATGGTGGATCTATTTGAGAGAATCTGGGTTGGGTATATTTCTATTGTTTAGAAGAGCTATGGAACTTGCTCATTACTACTTTTATTTTGCATATCAAAAAACAATTAGGTTAAATAATTTATCTAGAATTATTGTGTCTTAAGCAAAAGTCTGTGCTTTCCTATTATTTTACAAGACCTCTCACATTATCAGACTTAAATTAAACAAATAAGCAAATAAAAACATTGCTTTTGTATGAGGGGAGAATTGGTCTCACCTAGACATTTTAAATTGTAAATGAGATAATAAGACTGTGTGGAGACTTAACATTCATATTCTATATTAACTTCCTAAGCATTATTATTTCAACCCAATTCTTGCTCTATGTTGGACTGCTTGATTTTTTTTCTCTCATGACTTCTCTCCTAGGGAAAACAACTATGGAAAAGGGGAGCAGAAAGAAGTGAGAGGTAAATGCAATAGTAAATGTGTGTTAAATATAAGAGCAAATGTCCAACAGTTGATACTGTACAATGGAGACTGCTTTTTCCTCTTGCTTCTTGTCCTAATAAGTTATGCGACACTTCCAATAACAATTATAGGAACAGAAATTCAGCTAGATTAGTAATAGGACTTTGGCTGTGATATCATGTCATCCTTCCTCTTATTTTTATCACATACATCTGGGAAGCAGAAAGGCAATGTGAGGTGACATGTGAAGTGTTGGGAATATGACATTTAGAGGAGTTGAGGGCTGCTGAGGCAGGAAGTGGCTAGAAGGTGCTTAGGCATCCTCCAGGAAGAACGAGAGTAGCATGCTCAGTGCTTGATAGGGCATGGGATTTCTGTATTTGTGCGGCACGGAAAACCTCCACAAGCTATTCCCTGCCCATGCCTCAGTGCAGTGGAACTTCCTGATCTATTCTATGAAATATATATTTCATTGATAACCTACTTTTTGGCTCACGGGCTCCACAGAGACTGTGCTAAACCTTCCCTCACCTGCACAGGCAGAGATACTTCCTGGCTAACTTCTTTATTTTATAAATTTCTCCACACTTCCTCTAGCATTCTCCTATTTCCAATCATTCAATTCATTATTATAATAGAGATATTACATGCCAACTCGTGCAAGACCTAACCTCTCTATGCAGCATGCAGTAGGTGTCAGACCCCCGGGGTTTTACAGAGTAGATGCCTGAGAGGTGATTCAGCATCACTATGGATACAATTTATATTAAACAATTACCATAATAAAATAATACACCAGAAGGAAAGTGCTAAGAATTTTATTAGAAGATGAGGGCATAGCATAAGGTTTTAGAATACATTCTGTAGAGTAACTCACAGGATAGTCTGGAACTATTTGCATACAATTATACTTAAGTACAGTAATTAGTTGAAATCCTTTGGGAAAAATTAGAATGTAGTAGGTAGGAACAAAATGAAGCTGCATACATTTTTTCACATGTATGCATGTGTTTGTCAATAGATACTAACACATACTGGGGAAGGGAGTTTTTTGTTTAGAGTCAAAGCTTTAGTGCCTACTGATTGAAACTATAGGCTACATGTTAAAAGTAGACAATTATTCCTCCTTTCTTCCCTCTTTCCTTTTTTCTCCCTTCTCCCCACCCCCACCAGCATTTATTCTAATTTATTTATATAAATGGTATGATTTCTCTGCTTCTCTGTTTTTATTAGTATAGTATTATTGAAAGAGAAATCTTTAAAATTATATTGCCTCAGTGGGGAATTCTAGAAGTTTGCCTAGTACAAAATTAAGAAAGTTTCTTAATATCTTATCTCTCAATGAGGGTAAAGCTCATACTATATATTACTCATTGCTATTTTAATGGATGCATGAATTTGTGCTTTGCAACCAATGATAATGTACATTATTGTTGATAGTACTAATTTGTTATAGGACTCATATAATTCCTATATTATTCTCTAAGTTTATGATGCAAAAGCACAATGAAATTTCCAGAACTTTTAAAATCATAAAAGAAATCCCTTAACAACTTCAGTATTTTAACCCTTTAGGACATAGGAGGTACCTGGCTGAACAGTCTAACACAACTTTCAGATTGCTTTAAGCAAAACTTCTACTCTTCTATAAAAAGCCATCCTTTTTTCTTACATGAAATACATTTCATTGAAACAGCAATGTTTGAAAGAGTTAATTCGCTCACACTTATGCATGCAACTTCAGATTCACATGCAGCCATTGGTTTCCCTAATTCAGGTTCAACTCTTTTAACATTTCCATCTGGTCTGGAGGCAGTTATTTTCTTTAATGAGCTTGCTGGAGACACTGATTCTACATAAATGACTTTGTTCTCTTGGCCATAAGAGTGGAACAATGCAGTCTGTGGAAAGAAACACCCATTTCCCAACACTTTGCCTTTTATGTGTCTTTCAAGATGCACATAAAATAGTTTCAGTAATTGTCCCTAGGCACTCTCTTATTTCTTGCTGCCTCTTTGATGATTGTCTAAAAGTAAACTGGGAAAAATATAGCTAAATTCCCTTCAATAATTAGTTCACTGGCCAAGGAATAAAAATTGGCTGAAGAAAATAATTAGCAATTCTGTTCTGTCATTAAATCCTTGTTATTTGGGAGTCTGGTTAACACCCTTTTATAAATTGGAACTAAGAACATCTGGTGGATAGGTTGAGTGATGCCAAATGGATCTGATTTTCTCTATATTCTACCTCTCACATTACTTTATAAAAAAAGTGAACTTCATAAATGATGATAGCCAAAAAACTGGCAAGTTGAAATTTAAATTTATATATTTGTATCGCATGTTAAAATAATACTACATTATCACATAGTACAGCCTTATTATTACAGCTCTGTTACTTATTAAGTTTGACTTGGATAAGTTATATAACTTAGTGCATTGCTCACTTGTATATGAGTTATTAGCACATCTTAACTCTACAAATTGTAGAAATGCTTTAAAAATATTCTGAATGATCTAAAATTCTAGAGACATTCGCTCTTTGTGATAGTCACTTTTAAATCATCTTTGCATTGAAACCATATATGCATTCTGTGAAGCCATAGGAAAATTATCTTATGCCAGTAAATTTATGTATCCTTTGGACAAAGCAAATGTCTTCTGCATAATAAGTGATCAAAGGTTCAAAAGGAAAGTCTATACCAATCAGGTAAACTCAGAACTTTCTAACAGTTTCAGCTAGTTAAAAATATATCCTTGCATAAGAGATTTGATGATGATGATGATGATGATGATGATGATGATGATGATGATGGTGAGATAATAATGAAAATGTCAGGAATCATCACAGTGTTAACACTATGATAACAGTATTAACATCATCATAGTATTAACTTTGTTTAAAATAGATAGTATGTACAAGTACTAGTGTGAGCAACCTATAAATCTTGCTAATTGTAGGTTGAGATTTGAGAACTGATGTTTATAGCCAGCCCATATGGACAACTTTAAGAAAACACTTATCTCCAATTCATCAGCAAAGACAAAAACAGAACTGGAGGTCTGGGCCAAGTAATAGAGATATTTCAATACATACTCTACAAGATTAAGAATGAGGGAAGAAGTTGTATTGGGAGTGATAGGGAGAATAATGAAAACGTTAACATTGATCAAAATACACTAATCATATAGTACTTCATTGAAAGGCAAACTTCTTAAAGTATAGCTACTTAAAGAATTTTTTAAAGCCAAGAAAGGCACTGAAATCAAGGCCAAGGACAAGCAAGCAAGAGGAGTGAAGGCTAGTAGTATACCTTATAGAACTTTAATTTTATAAAAGCTCTGAGAAAGGGAAAAAACTGAATACATGTTTCCTTGATATTAAGAAGCAGAAACTGACTGACAGATGAAGTGCCTTAACCAAGACCAGTAAAATGGGAAGCTCAAGTGTCTAAGCACTGGATGTAATTCGAACATCAAATTATCAACCTAATAATTAAGTAAAAGATAATAATAGAAAATCTATGGTATTATGAATGGGTGTGTAATAACACCAGCAAGACAGTGAGAGAGGAAGTTGCAGCCACCTCCTGCTAAAGAATCAATGGATGCCTGGCTTAAAACAACTCTAGAATTTCTGAATCTGCAATTTTATATGTGCTTAATTGGTTATTTGAAATTGGATAGGGTGGAAATCAAGATAAGCAGAAGGAGGATGGGAGGGAAATGGGAACCATGTCATGAGGAAGGATATTAATGTTTGTGAAGTTATGCACCTTCTGTCTTGTGAATATAATGTATCCCTTCTATTAATCACATAAAAATATTTTAAAAAATTCTGAATCTGAAGTTGCTGAACTCAGACAAACACAAATTTTGTTTTCTAAACAGAGAACAGTACATTAACATAATAAAAAGAAAAAATGTTGCTTATATGAACAGCTCCTTCTCAAACCAATTCAGCTGAGCACTTATGGAACCTGCCCAGTTACGTTAGCTCTCTCAAAAAGAAAGGAAAAAGGGCCGGGAGTTTGGCCTAGTGATTAAAGTGCTTGCCTAGCATGCATGAAGACCCGGGTTCGATTCCTCGGTACCACATACATAGAAAAAAGCCGGAAGTGGTGCTGAGGCTCAAGTGGTAGAGCTCTAGCCTTGAGAAAGTCCAAGGACAGTGCTCAGGCCCTGAGCTCAAGCCCAGGACTGGCAAAAAAAAAAGAAAGAAAGAAAGAAAGAAAGGAAAAAATTAATATGTCCAAGGGTCTACCAAAAACATGCACGGCTAGATGGTAGTTTGGATGTCTAAAGCCTGTTGAGGCACTTGGGAGAAAGTTTTTTGTGGTCAACAGGGCTTCCTGTGATGAGAAGTTGTTACTTGAGACTTCTTCTCCAGAAAGGCTGAAAAGGAGAGAAACAGAACACCAATGCTTCTATATTACCTAATGCTTCCCATAGGACTGGCTGTGACTTATCCTTTTATGAACACCAACTATATCCAAACTAATCTAGGTATCTAAAGTTCTCTGAGAACAAAAGTGAAGTCTTAGAATTCTGTGTATTTTAGCCAAAACCCCTCTCTAACCCTAACTTAATATGGAATAATTGGACAAATGCTCAGCTCCAGATTGTACCTAAAGAGGGAGAGAGAGCACAGTTTGGTATTTAGGCATTTACTACTTGGCCTGTGAAACTGGTATGGAGCTTGCCTCTCTCAGAGTGCTGGTCACACATAACATACATTGATTTGCCACTGAGAAAAACAATAAAACAAAGCAGTTGCTTTGCTTCCCCACCAGAGGACCTAGAAAGGCTGACAGAAACCAGAGTGAGGGGGACAAAGAACTCCAGAAACAGAAAAATCAGAAAATTCCACGGAAATAGGAGTTTATACACACCAGTTCACCAAACGGCTGCAGTAATGGTGTGATAAACCCCCTAGATTAAATGGTGAGTCTCTCTCAGGGTGAAGCTATATCATAATATTTAAAAGAAGTGACTGATTTTATTTTTGTAATGTACACATACAATCATGAATTGCCAAGGTGTGCTTATGAACAAGTAAACATGGCCCAAATAAAGGAAAAAAGTCTATAGAATTATATCTTAAGGAGGTAGGTAAATGAACCAACCACAATTTCAGAAAGGTATTGTAATCATTTGAAATAATATTAGGAAAACATAGAAACAGAAAAATTTCAGCAATGAAATTGGGAGGTTTACCAAAAATAAAACAAAACAAACATTGGAGCAGAAAAATACCATAGTTTAATCAAAAAAATGAAGAGTAGATTTGGGCCAATAGCAAAGATACTCATTAAAGAAAAAGATGGGTCAATAACATTATACTCCCATGAACAAAAGTGAAAACAATGTGATGGCCTTGTGGGACACATAAAAAATACCAGTATATACTCATCTACATACAGGAAAAAGTGGAGAGAGAAAATAATAAGCACTAATATAAAAATACTTTCTGGAAACTTCCCAAATATGAAGAAAGAAATGAGCACAAAGATTCAAAATACCACTGAAGACAAAGATAATTTATAAATCAACAAGAAAATGGGACTTGGAACTTACAACAAAATTCATTTACTATTATGAATAAATATTCCCACAGAAATTTTGAAGACTAGGAAAGAGTGGAATCACTATTTACAAAGACATCTAGTAAAACTGTACTTCCAAAATGAAAGAGGAACAAAAAGTATGAAAGCATTGATTAATAAAGTTAAAGAAGACACAATCACCAACCTGTTGGCTTATAATCCTAGCCTAATTGAGAGGTTTAGATTGGGAAGATTGTGGTCTAAGGCCATTTTACATGGGAACAAAAGACCCTGTTCAAATAAGGCAAGGCAGAAAGATTTGTGAGATAATATCTGCAATTCACCAAGAAAATAAAATAAACTTGACTGGATGTTGGGCTCAAGTGTTATATTAGAGCACCAACAATGAGTAAAAAAAAGCTGAACTAAGTAAGGTTGTAAAGTCCTGAGTTCAAGTCTCTGTAGTTGATCACACACACACACACACACACACACACACACACACACACACACACGGAACCTTAACACACTGTTGCTGAGACTATATACTGGTACAGCAGTTATGGAGCTCAATTTAGAGACCAAAGGAAACAATATTGGGCTGTCCTAGCAGAGATTCACAATAGAGCAAAACCTAGATACTTAAGGTCATATAGTATGATGCTAAATGAAAGGACCTCCAGGATATAAAAACAAAAGCCATATGCGTGATTGTTGTCCTTAATGTACTATGTTATCTCTCATCTCTTTTGCTGTCCCTTGGTGATCTCATATGGTTACAGTATTGTACCTTGTTATCTGATATATTGTATATATGCTTATTTGATTATTTGAAATAGGTTAGAGAAGGTGAGAAAAAAAGATGAGGGGTAGGGGTGGGGGAGGGAAATGGGGACCAAGACATGAGAAAGGGTATCACTGTTTGTCAAGTAATGCACCTTCTATCTGGTGAATATAATGTAACCCTTCTATTAATTACAAAAATATGAAAAAAGGACACAATAAAAATAGAATAATCATTTGACCATCCTTGGCATTCATCTGAAGGAGTGTAAGGCTTTAATAGAGGCACTTACATACTGACATTTATTCACACTAGTCAGCTATAAACTGCCAGATGCCCAATGGATGAATAAAACTGTCACACAATTTGTAAACAGTGGAATGGGTATTATGTCTGATTTCAAAGTACATCTTTAATTTTCTTTTCATTTTTTTAATTTTATTGTCAGTATAATGTACAATGGGGTTATAGCTATACTCATCAGGCAGTGAGTGCATTACTTCTCACATATTGATAACCCTTCTCATGTTTTCATCCCCATTTCCCTACCCCTCTTCTCTCCCAATCATCTTATTTCCCCTTTTCTTTTACCTATTTCAAATGAACAATTAAACGTATATACACTATACCAGGTAACAAAATCAGATACAGTAAACAATCTAATTTCCTTTTTTTGTGCCAACATTATGGCTTGAATTCAGGGCCTGGGTGCTATCTATTAATTTTCCTGCTCAAGGCCAAATTGCTACCACTTGAGCCATTCTTCCTCTTCCATTCTCTTGTTAGTTAACTGGGCCTACGATCTCACTGATATGTCTGCTCAGATTGGCTTTGAAACCGGATTCTCAGAACTCAGCTTCCCATGTATCTGGAATTATAAGAGTGAGATCGCAGGGCTTGGCATCAATTGTTTTCCTAGCTCATCATTCCATAACAAACTTTATGTCTGAATTTCTAAGACTCCTTTGGACACGTTCCTGGTAGTCATATCAAAACTCAAGGCATGGTTGAGTGGTAGAGTGCTTGCCTAGCTACTACAAATCCTGAGTTCGAATGCCAGTACTGGGAAGAAAAGAAGGGCGAAGGGGCAGATGGAGGAAGATCAGGAAGAAGAGTGAGGAAAAAGGAGGAATAGAGGAAAGAAGGAAGGAAGGAAAATTAATAGTAGATAGAAGAGGGGCAATATGGTACTGAAATTGTGTTTTATGTGTCTAGAACTGTGCAGCACATGAGTTTACATGGTAAGCTCACACTACTCGATTATTAGGTAAGTAATATGATGGTATCTATTTTTTTTGGCCAGTCCTGGGCCTTGAACTCAGGGCCTGGGCACTGTCTTTGGACACTTGTTGCTCAAGACTACCCCTCTGCCTCTTGAGCCACAGCACCACTTCTGGCTTGTTCTGTATATGTGGTACTGAGTAATCAAATCCAGGACTTCTTACATGCTAGGCAAACACTTTACCACTAGGCCATACTACTGGTCCTGATGATATCTATTTTACAAACTAAAGTACAAAATAAAGTACATGGAGTTCATTAAGTTGAGTGAGTTACTTAGGTCTCACTACACGAATGTACAGCATCTAAAATGGAAGCAGCAGTCACATTACTGCCCAGTCCTTCAGCTCTTTCAGGATCTGTACCCTCCTATCTCTGTCTCTGGTACCTCCTTTCTTGGTACTTTACTTTCTCTTAAAAGATAATACCGTTGTCCATTTTGTCTGGGAAGGAAACCATGTATCAAATTGCCCCTATACTGGGCCCCTGAGAACAGCTTATGTTAGGATAGAGAAAATTCACAGAAGATCAACACTGGGAATCATCTGAGCTCTTGTCCCTAAGAAGATGGTTATATTATGGAGTAGATGGAACTAACAGCTGTGCTCACAAAACCCGTGTCCGATGGTCTTCATTAACCAATGAAAGCATTTGAAATATAAATATAAATATAGCCATTGTAAATGAAAACGGTTTATTAGAGGAGTGGGATTCTGGATTTTCCATCCCCCTTCCTCCTCTTCCTTTTGCTCCTCCTCCTCCTCCTCATCTTCTTTATCTTCCTCCTTCTCCTCCTCCTTGTTCTCTCTCTCTGTCTCTCTGTCTCTCTGTCTTTCTCTCTGCTGTTGCTTTTGCAATATTGTTTATTAGATGCTTTTCTAAAAAGTTATTATAAATATTGATAATACTTAAGAAATGAAATTTTATTTTGTACCCTCAATCCTCTAAGTGAAAAAAATTGCTAAAATAATAGAATGATGGTTAATAGAGTTTTATGAGTAGTTAAATGCAAATAAAGCATTTACAGGGGGGAAGCAATGCCTTTTTAGTGCACAAAGCAATTTGCATTACAACTCAGAGCAACTTATCATCTCTATAGTCTTGCTTATAAAAGCTGAGTATGCAGACAGCAGTGGTAGGAATCGAGTTTTCATTACGGAAACAATAAAAAATAAATGTGCAAATATAAATGATCTATTTGTAACCAGACTTCAGGAGTCCTACAGAAAAGCCAAAAAAACCAAGATGGTACACAATAATATTGCTGCTGAGCATTGATTTATATAATATTCTGTACTGGCAGGAGTTCCTAGTTATTACTTTAGCTTAACAAACAGCACATGGAACGAACTTGGCAGTCCTTAGACAAGAGCTCATTCCTTATTTTTTACCATATGGAGAAGCTGGCAAAACTGTACTTTATTGTACATTTTTTCCCAGTAAATATTGCTAAGGAACCTACTATGCACAAAATGTTGAAGTGTTGGTAAGGCAGATAATGGATAGAAGATTGTGTTTCTCTCTGTGCGTATGTATGTGAGTATGTATGTTCATGTGATTATTCTATTTTGCCCTTAGGTCCTTCAAGTAGGACCAAGTTAAGGACAGTCTGATATGCTCAGCAGAGCTTCAATGCTGCTTAAAATGCTCCTTCACTATTTTTTTTTGTTATCTCATTCTATTAGTTCAATCTTCATTTTCAATGGCATGAAGAGCTTCCATCACTATTTGTTCTGTGCTAGTGGAGTTTGAACTCTGAAGCTTAACAGCCATCCTACTTGAGCCATGGCTACAGCACTTCTTTTGCTTTGATTCATTTTTTCAAAGAAGGCCTTCCTCTTCGTTGGGGCTGACCTGGACCTCCATTCACCTATTTGTGTTTCTAGTATGACTACAATGTACAGACGTGAACCATCAGTGCTGATTTCTATGTTCATTTTTTGTCTTTGTTGGACAAATTTCAAAGCTAATCTACCATTCTCTCCTTTATATCTCTTGGTCAAATGGAACCTTCAGCTATCCTGAGGACATTCTTTATTATATTTATTGGCCAGTATCTTAATCTGCTCCCAGTGGGTTACAGGAAACTTAAGGACATTTATACAACCTAGAACTGAACAAAATGTCAGACTTGTGGTGGTGTTCAATAATATCTGATATGTACACTAATGGGATATTTATAATTCAAGGCAGATGGTAATTTTGATTAAAGTAAGAACCAATGTAACAGAAGTATAGTGGAGGGCATGAATTCTAAAGACATTAGTGACAGGAAAAGAGGCTTAAAACTCATCTCCCAGGGTGCTAATGATAGGGCAGACAAAAAAAAAAAAACACTTTGTCAGTAGAAAATAATTCCGTAAGCTGCTAATGGTCATGTTTGGCAGTTTTGGCAGATATGTTGGCAGAATAGAAAGCATAAGAATTGCGAAGTTTTTCTTCTTTCCTCCTTTTTACTACCTTGAAAATTCCTTTTCTCTTGTTTCAGTTATTGAATAATTATGATTAATTTCCCCATCCAATATATTAACTAAATCTTCAACTTCATTTTAGTAAGACTTCAAAGCTCTTCTTACATCATTGGATGGTATAGGAATCTTTTGTTAAATGTTCCTGACCTCACTTCCTCTTTTTGGTCCTTCCTAGGAAATCTAGTTTCTACCTTCACACGCATCCCTGTCTCCATTGATGATCCACAAGGGGACAGAGGAATTCCCCATCTCCTTGGAACTAGCAATCTCCAGCTTATTATCCTTGCTATTTTTTTTCATCTCAATTTACTTGTCATTGAACAAAATAATAATAGTGACATCTTTTCATTTGTAACTTTTTTTTTCTTTGTCAGTTGCAAACCTGGGCACTGTCCTTGAGCTTTTTCAGATCAAGGCTACAGCTAAGCCACAGCGTCACGTCCAGTTTTCTGGTGGTTAGGACTCATGGACTTTAGTGTCAAGGCTATCTTTGAATCACAATCCTCAGATCTCAGACTCCTGAATTGTGAGGATTACAGGTGTAAGCCACCAGTGCCTGCCTAATTTATAACTTAATTCTCTCTTGTCTCCGAGAGTATCTGTTCCATTGAGAAACATTTTGAATTGTGTCATGTTGGATCTTCAGCTCTTACTCATATTATCACTTAAAGTTTATTCCATAATGGGAGTAAACTAACTTTAGGTACTATTATGTCAAGTTTTCTTGCTATTTTTTCTACAGAAAAGATTAACTTATAAGTAGCAGATGTCAAAAAAGCCATGTATGGTCTATTATAAAATAGTTTTTATTCAATTCAAAATATAAAATGATGTAGAAAATCATTGAAATATGATTTCTTATTATTTGTTTGGCAGTCTGTTTTTGTGGCTTTCTAAAATAAATCCCTACAAAGTGCTTCTGAATAACACTAGAATATAATATAAATAATGTTTTGAGTATTTGACTGAACATATTTACTCTTGTAGATATAATCCAGAAACATTGATTTTTATATACCAGTCTATAGCATAAAACTACATAGCATATAAGGACCCTGTGATGTTCAACTGATTCTCATTGTCTGTTTTTTTGTTTTTTTGTTTGCCAGACCTGGGCTTGAGTTCAGGGCCTGAGCAATGTCCTTGGACTTTCTCAAGGCTAGAGCTCTACCACTTGAGCCTCAGCACCACTTCCGGCTTTTTTCTATGTATGTGGTACCGAGGAATCGAACCCGGGTCTTCATGCATGCTAGGCAAGCACTTTAACCACTAGGCCAAACTCCTGGCCCATGTCTGTTTTTTTTTTTTATTTTAAAAGAAATACCCTCAGCAGATAAGTTTGTGTTCATGAGGACCAGATCTGATGAAAGTGACATTACCAGAAGTGACACTTTTAGAATAAAGCAAAAAATAAAACTTTATTCTTTATATTTGAACAAGTAAAATGATACTTTTTGCTCTGAAATAAGCCGAAAATTACAGTGTCACCTGATTAATTCTAAACCCTAAAATAATAAAAGTTTACGGATTTTTAGCTGATCTAGATTACCTACAAAGTGATATATCTCTGAATTTTTGTCAGGCTGATATGACTGAATATATCTCATGATCATTATGGGAAAGTTCTAATAGCCTACCACAAATAAACAAATAAAAATCTACTGGGCTCCTTCTTTGATAGCTTTGCTTTAAATACGTGTTAAGCTGTCTTATTTAGCCAATGAGTAAAACCTAACTCCTTTGTACTCTTTGTATGTAATTTTTCCATTTCTTTTCCTGCATGTTCTATTGTTGAAATATTTTTTCCTGATATTTTTTGGATGAGGCAGAATCTATACATTCATTATCTATATCTGAACCATTGAAATTTTTTGTCTCTGAAACATTAAATTCTATAGCATCTTTCTTTCTCCTCAACCTTTCAAGAATTCACGTTTCTCATGACATTCCTCCATATGTAGATGAGTATCCACTATAATCCTGTGCTTGAGTCTCACTGTATACATCTGTTTTTCTTATTTACTCCCTCCCCAGATGAAACAGTGAGACTATAGCCAGATTCGGCTTTATGTTTCCTTACCCTCTAGATGTGGTAAAAACCTAGCTAGGTCGGCTATGATAAATCATTTTGAAGGTAAATCTTCTTTAAGATCAAAACGTGCTGCATATTTCTCAAAGCAATTACTCCTTTCCACATCTGTTCTTTGCCGAAACTTAAGAAAACTTTATTGTGAGCTCTTGACTGAAAGAGTGGAGTTCTCTTCTCATTCACCTTGCCAACACTGAGACTCCAGCAAACTTGCTCATTGCATTTCTCATTGTGGCTTTGTGTTCCTTAGAGTTTTCCAGTTCTGATCATCTGGGCTTGTTTTAGTCTATCTGCTTGTCTCATCTGTTTATAGGGGTAGACAGAAGTGTACCTGGCAATGTTAATTGTTTGGTGGACTCAAAAAGAACTTTTAAATTCGAATAGGTTTAGCATTCATGTCCACAATGAGAATAATCCTTCCAATTTCCAAGCTGCTTGCATGCTGAGGTCAGGATGTCTGGCCTACAATCCTTTTAAGTCCTGTGTAAGTCTCCTGTTGATCATTCCTTTCCTACTTTCTATGACACAAAATCATTTCAGTCCTTCACTGTGTCCTGAAACCCCATTTTGGCACTGATCTTCCCAACTGGATTCTACCAAAGGATAAGTGGACATTCTTAGCAAATTAGCAAGTCCTTGAGGAACTGGTATATGTATCCCTCTTCTAGTATTCCTATCTTCTAGTATTCCTATCTATCATGGATCCATGGATCACTTTATATTTTAGGGAAAACATTGTCTTTACTCTCTCCCCCTAGAGGACACATGGAGATTCTGATTCCTAAACTTTTGGATTCACTGCTCACCTACATTGACCATTAAATGAGCTATAGTAGCTATTTCACCTTCTATTTGTCTTATAGTCTTCTGTTTGCCTGCTCTCTGGTCTCTTGATCTTTCCAGACCATTTGTAGATAGAAGTGGCCATACAGATTATTACAAAAACGCAACCTTAATTGACATGCCCTTTCACCAAATAATATATTTCATTAATATTATTTTGGGGAATTATATATATATATTTAAATTTAAATATTGACTCAGTATTCTCAAAGCCCCATAAGACTTGGTTTCTCCCTAGTTCTTCAACCATGACTCGTCATTTAACTCTTTATTATACTGAACTATTTAATTACAACTTACAGTTTCCTAGTGGAACAATGTTGTCTTGCTGTGGGGAAATAATATGAGATTAATTTTTTTATATTTTAATTTAAATATTAATTTGATGAGGATGTTTCAATAACCAGCTATTCAAAGACTCATACCTGTAGTCTTTGCTACTCAGAAAGCGAAGATTGATTTTGAGACCAGTCTGAACAGAAAACTTTACAGGATTCTATTTCCAAAATAGTCAGCAATACTGAGTGCCGGTGGCTCACCTAGCTACTCAGGAGGCCAAGATCTGACGATTGTGGTTCAAAGCCAGCTTGGGCACTAAAGTCCATGAGACTCATATCTCCAATTAAAGCACCAGAAAATCAGAAATAGAGATTTATCTCAAAGTACTAGAGAGCTAGCTTTGAGCTGAAGAGCTCAGGGACAGCACCTAAGCCCAGAGTTCAAACCCCATGGCCAACAAAAACAACAACAAAAGTGAACAAAAAAGCCAGATGGGAGATGAGACTTGAATGATAGAGTTTCAGGCTTACAAACATGAAGCCTTGGATTCAAAGACCAGTGCTGAAAATAAAAATGACCTTATAAGACTTCTTTTCTTTCCCTTAGAAACCTTTCCTCCTTGTATATATAGTAGAATGTAGATTGAATTCAATTTTATTTGTACTTTACCCATGAGGAAAGGGACCTTATCTCTTATTTATCATTGAATTTTCTCTATCTAACAGTGCCACTCACACAAAATACACAATGAATATTTATAATGAGCTACAAGAGAATGCCATTTGGGATTGCATTAAACATAAAACTAGGCTCTATTTCTATATTATTAACCTGTTGGCTGAACTTATATGCTTATGCTCTTATTGTAAACTCGAAGCCATTAGATTCAGCATAAGTTTTAAACAGTCGGCCTGCAGGCTGAATGCTATCCACAGTGATGTTTGTTTTTGTACTCTCCACACTTGGGAAGAAATGGCAGGAACACCTAAGAATATTACATTCCTAATTTGTTTGATCTTAAAATCCTTTAACTTCGAAACATAGGCTCCAAGAAGGCTCTGCAGTCAATCAGATGAGGACATGGAGAAATATTTCTGTTGCTCATTTACACACTAGATGGCATGGAGAAATTCATTCCTTCCATCTATAAGGTCACTGTCTTTCTCTGTGTCAATCACCAAGTCCCATTGAATAAAACTTTTCTCTCACTTTCTTTTCTCTATCATTGTTTTATCAGCCAAGAGAGGAAAAGGTAGTTCTTTCTAATTACCTTTCATCCATTCATCCTTCAAATCGATTTTAAATTATATTTTAAAAGGATCAGTTTATTACCTGGGTATTTTTCACTATTGGGAATTGTCAGATACTTATGCCAAGTGCTTTCTGTCCTGTCTACCTGTCTTCATATGGTCAGCAGACTCCAGTGAGCTGGACTTTAGTACTCAGTGTCACATAGGTTTTCCAATCCTCTCTTCCTCTGTCTTAAGATGAATACATGCATAAAAAGAATAAGAGCTTGTGACTTGTGGTTAAACTTTTGATTTTGTTTTTATTTTGATGCCAGTTCTAAAGCTTCAATTCAGTGCCTGGACACTGTCCCTGAGCTTTTTCCCTAGGATCACTCTCTACCACTTGAGCCACAGCTCTTCCTCGGCTTTTCGGTAGTTAATAGGAAATAAGACTGTCCAAACAGACTTTGAACCTAGATCCTCAGGTCTCAGCTTCCTGAATAGCAATGATTACAAGTATAATGCATCAGCTCCTGGTCAGTCAGATATTGTCAAGCCCCTCCAGGTTTGCCTAAGCTAAAGGCTGGATGTCAGTATTTTCATGTAAGTCAGTACAAATTTCATTTGAAGGTTAAGCATACACTTTACTATACATCCATTTAAGAATTTTTTTTTAATCAGTGGTAGGAATAACTTTTCTCACAGTATAGTAATCATAATGTTTGGGATAGTATAAAAGCACCTCTAAATATGTACCTAAATGTGTATCTAAAATGTAGGCATTCAAAAAAATCCACAACACTTGAGTATATATCGTCTAGATAGATAGCTAGGAAGAGATACAGATAAGATAGTTGAGTGTAAGCTTGTGTAAGTTTGGACAGAATTGAGAGAAAACAAGAGGGAAAATATGGAACCCCCATGAAAGTCCTTGGAAAAGGGCAGCTGTCTTTCTTGCTTAAGTAAATTACCTATCCAGGGAGAGAATACACAACTCACATAAAAGCTCTAGTCATGGGACTTTGCAATACTGACTCATGAAAGTTCTTCATCACCCCAGCTTCTTGTTTTATTCTCCATCCTGCTACTGATCACTGCACGCTGGACCTTCAGCAGAGGCAAGGCATGTAACTACTACAGTGCATGATGTATGGCTCACTGGTTGTTCATGCTAGACAAGGAAAAGCATTGCAAGTGTATTGTTCATTTTTATCAGAGTTAGGTAAGTCCAGTCCCACTGGACTTCTCTCAGTGAACCCATCATTTATCTTAGATCTGATTTAGAAAAGAGAGACTTTGATAGATGTGTAACTATCATTTAAACTCTATGGCAATGAAGACCTAGCCTCCCTTGCATGAACCATGGGGAGATAAACCACAATAACCACCGCCAATCATAACACCAAGGTTAGCAGATTTCATGTTTAATAGAAAGGAGAATTTTTTACTCAATTTATCTGTGAAGGTTAACCATGGTCTATAGAATTATTCAGCCATAAGCAAATAGGATGTAAGCTCTTAGGAAAGAACGTGCCGTCAAAATTACAAAAGATTCTTCTTAGTACCTTTGAATGACAAATTTGGAAACATTTGCAGTAATGCAGGGCTTTTAGGGGTTCTTCCACCACCCAAGAGAAGTCCTTGTCATTGTATCTGTTTGAAGATCATATGACGATGTACCCTTATGACATTTTGGTAAGGTGAAAATATAAAGGGCTTTATGTTTCCCTCTCACATTTCTGTATTATGACTTTGCTAGCTATCAAAGCATCTAGATGAATACAGGGGACTGTCTTGCTCTTTAGTAACTGAATAGTGCCATCCTAACTCATATTGATCATGCTGTTCTAACGTCCAATGATTGTTGCATCACTGTACTCTGGAGAAATAAATGAATTCTCACTCTCAGCCTCAGTATATTGCTCACTCAACATGAGAGGTGTTGAGAAGTTAGGTCTATTTTAGAAGATAGTGACCTATGAAACAACTGCTGAAGATGCGGCCCACGCTGCTTCTTGAGAAAAAGAAATAAAGAATTATTAAACGAAGAACTTGGGGGTACCTTCTATTTACTTCAGGGGTTGGAAGATTACATTAATATATGTACTATTTGGGAAATTGGTAAAAGGAAGCTGGTCAAAGGTAGATGTAACTGGCTGCTAAGACTTTGTTGGCAGATATGTGAAGACAGAGTTGTAGCCTACCCTAAAATTTCAATAGTGTGATGCTCCTTCTGCATACCAGGGAGATGCCTATGTCTTTGAGTGAGTGATTCTAGGGGTGGATGTTAAATGGAGTGAGGTTACAGGCAAAACCACAAGTGGAAGAGTCAAGAATGAAGACACCATGGATTGCCTCCAACTCTGCGGCACTCTTCTGTTCCTCCACTTTCCAAGACAAGGAAGATGCTACTAACTTGACCTACCAGATTTCTGGTCACCCACTGGCCATCAGTGGTCCTTTGGCTTGGAAGATGGGCACTTATACCAGTCAGTGACTCTGTCTTTAGCTCTGTGCCATTACCTACAATAATTAGGAGCCTAAGCAGATGAACTCACCAGCAGTCTACCTTCTTTCTCTACACATGCCTATGCAAGCTGTGTCAAACACTAAAGCATACTTGATCCCTTAGGAGATTAAAAGAGATTCTACTTGGCTTTTACAACTTAAGCCAAACCAGCTTACCCAGAATTCATTTTACATGTAGGTCACCAGTGACCATGTATGATGTTGTTTTCCAGAAAGCAAGATTACCATGCATATTTAGCTCCTGTCCCAGGAAGGTGAAATTAGTAGCATTAATATGACTTAATTGTAGTCAAATGCTACCAATATACCAGTTATATCTTAGACTGTTTATGTTTTTCATGTATTATTGATTTCTATGAGGTTTAGATGTTGCTTTATCAATTCTTTACCACGATGCATTTCAAATATTCACGGAGAAATAGTCTTCCTGGTAAAAATAGTGCACACATACTCTGAGTTCAAAAGACCATCCATTTCAACCTACTAGAAAGACAAGATTTCCTGAAGTTATATAAGCCTCAAAGCTGCACAATAATAAATAAATAAATATTTAAAATACAACATATATTCAGTGATGTCATCAAATTATGTCTTTAAATTATTATCTAAATACAATTGATTCTGTGGGAGAGGTTGGGAATAACGTTTGGTAACTAGATAGACTGAGTTTTTAGCTCAGTTCCCTGTTTACTATGACTATGACTGTGGAAATGTTAATTATAGTTACATCCCTTCGAGGATCACTTCCTTTACCTGTGAAATCACATGGGAAAAATGTGCAGTGGATTAAAGTGAGTTCTAAGCTATTGGTAAGCTATGTGTTTTAATGCACATAAAAGCATGCTGAATTTAAATGAATTTTTTCCTTTCCTTTTTCTGCACAGTCTACCTTCAGTTGTCTATGTTTGGTTCCAGAGAGCAACCATATACTAGTTTGAGAAGCACGAAGGTAACAGTAAGAGCCATTTTGAGGAGATACCTTTTTTGTCTTTCAGATCCTTGCTCTTCATGCATGGACAAAATAATTTATTCTACATTTGGTTCAAAGAGAGAAGCACAAACACACTTTCCCAAGGTGCCTTACCCAAGAGTAATAGAATCCACAGTTTGCTTTTGCTTTAACAAATTCTTTCTTCCTCTGGGCTTGCCACTTTTGTTTCCCTTTTAAAAAAAAAAATTCTTCCAGATTTATCCGTGCCTTCCAGCAATTTCTGCTGTCTAGGACACCGGGATGGTTTGTAATGGAGCAGCGACAGCTGGAGAGTTTCACAGCTTCCTATGGGAGATGCGGTGGGTCAGTGGAACTGGAAATGAAGACATTGCAGGGACTTTCCCAAAGGGCTCCTCCACCATCCTTATGGCTAGTTTATTTGTCCAAACTGCTCGAGCAGAGGTCTGTTAACACAATGATTGTAAAACAGCTGGGGAAAAAAGTTAGATAGGAGTTGTAGGAGGACATTTTAGTATTATTAATGAAAGGAGCTCACGATTTGGCACCACTTCTTATGCCTTCTGAGTGCTGTATATAGTAATGCCTGATTGCCTGAGCTAGGCACTGTCCCCAAGATCCACTGCCAATTAAAATAATAAATAAACAACATGAACTATAGAGATTAGAGGCAAGGATAATTGTCCTTCCTAGTCAGATAAATGAGAGCTTGGCAGAAACCCAGAGGAAGGGAACTAGAGAGGTATGCATTTACCTCTCCCATGGTGTCATTTTCATTGTTGTTTTCACCACACTACAGTGGGCCAAAAGGAAGATTTAGTCACAACATGGTAATAACAGCCAGCTGAGATATTCCTATCTTCACAGGCTAGAGTTCTTTTCTATACTTCTCAGATTCTCTCCTCACTCCTGTGAGTATATCAGGATGCAATTTCACTCAGAGGAATAAAATTACCTTGTTTTATCCTCAAGGAGAGACCAAAAAACTCCATATCTATTCAATATATACAGAAAAACAAATAACACGAATATGTAATGTATTCCCTGCCAGTACATTTGTTATACTGGTACCAAATTTTGACAATTTAAAAATCACATCAACACTAACAATGTCCATACTCTGTGGATGCTTTCTGTTTACTATCACCATACTAACACATAACCTATAAACCTACAAATCCCTTATAACCTATAAAGGGTTAAGGTTTAACCCTTAAAAACAGTAATGTATAATATAGCAAAACATTTAAATTGACTAAAGTTCAGTGCACATTCCATAAGTAAATTTGAAGCGTCTCTAATGTCACTTTTTATAAACTTCAATCCCTTTCAGTATAGGAGATTTGTAAAAATCAACATGTAAAAGTTGGTAACAAAGCCATCAGAACTATTCCTTCCCATTCCTTATACTTAAGCTTTAGTTTCTGACTTAATTACAGTATTCTTAAATAGAGAGTAGTCAAAGTTAAGTTGGACCTACATAATATTCAAACATACTCTATTGAATTATTCAAATGCTACCCTCCTGCACACATACACACATGCACACACACACACACACACACACACACACACACACGGTTAAACCCATTTACCACTGATTTGCATAACCAATGACCTAGTGATATTTTTCTTTATATTTTTATAGATTATTATATGTTCAATTAAATCAAATCAAAACAACTCTAATAGTCTATGGAGCAAAATCAAGAAGGATTAGTATAATCTTGCATCTACTGTCAATTTGAGGAAGGTATGATTATCTTAGTTACAGAGACAGAGAATATAGGCTCAGAGAATTGAATCCATATGGGTAATATTTTACTCTTGTGATGTGTTTGTACTATAACATTAACCAAGTGATCAGGTGTTGATTTTCCTGCTACCCAGCATTAAATATGTTTTCCCATCACTAATATTTCATTATTATTTTTGTTTTGGTGTTATCACCAATCCAATGGTGTTATTACATAAGTAAAATAAAAAGCACATTTCCTTTAGGACAATGAAACCCTTTCTCTCACTCTCTCCTAGTTTCACCATGCTATCTCCACTCACAAGTCGCATACTTCATTTTCAACAGAGTGTCTAGTGAAGATCATGGATCCATATGTTCATCCTTTTTCCCTACATTTCTATGTCCTCTCCTTTCCCCTCCAAAGGCAGATAAATGGACAAACAAGACAAAAGGAAAAGCAAACCAAAATATCAACAAAGGAAAAAAAACCCTCTTCTTTATATTTCTTGAAGTTCATTTTGATAATTCCTATTTTTATGATTAAATATTACTATTAATACATTTCAAATTCAGTTGGTAAGTCAATGTATTTTTCTTTGGATGGGTAATTAGTAAAGGACAATTACAAAAGAGAAGAAAGAGATAAAACTTTCAGAGAAGTATATAGGATGCTATTTTCAGGGTAGGGGGCTGATAAATTTGAGGTAATTGTGTTAAATGTAAAAAGATGTTTGGTAGGAGCTGAAAATATGAGCTTACAATTTAGGAGTAACTTTAGTTTCCATAGATGGAAACTCGAGTGATGAGCTAAAAAAAAAAGCAGTTGCTAAATAACTGAAAGTGAGTGAAGTCTTAGATAAAGTATAGGTAGAAAAGATTGTTGAAAATTAGGCTTTACATAAAAGAAGAGAAGGAAAAATCTAGAAAGATGTTGGATAGGACCCTTTCTGAAAGAGAACTCAGATATAAGTGGGGCAGAAGATGAGAATCTCAAACTGGACACCAATGATTAACTCCCTAAACAAGAGACCATGAGAGGTGAGAATTGGAATTTTGTGTCAGCTCCCGAAAACTTTTGTCTTGAGACTTGTCTTTAACTAAATAACAAAAAAGCGGAAGGGAAGGAGTAGTTCAAGTGGTAGAATTCTAGCCATGAGTGAAAATGCCAAGCAAAAGCTTTATGTCCTGAGTTCAAGCACACACACACACACACACACACACACACACACACACACACACACACACAAGCATTTCTAAGCAGACACCTCAAAATAGTGAAGCAAGTGACAATCCAAATAAAACCTATCAGTATATAATGGAGGTATCTTTATGTTTCCCAAATAGGTCCTAACCCTTGGGTTTAAGCAATCTTTGCTCTATCCAACCTAGTTAAGAAAAAATAGACCCACAGAACACATTAACTAAGAATTCAGATCAGCTACCTGAATATTTTGAAGGGCTCTTTGGAATGTTCTAGCAATGACTTTCTCCACAACATAGTATAAGATTCAGTGTAGATGTCAACACAGGTTAGACTCTCCATATGTTTCTATGTATTATATGTTACCTTTCATACTTCTTAGGTAACCAATGAGGAAAATTATTTTAAAAATCATTAAACTTTTAGAAACTACGAGTACTGAAAGCTATTCTAAGCTTTTGTTCTTCAACATACCTACAAGCAACAAAGGAGATTTGAAAAATACAATGGAAGATTTTAGAATTGGCAGTTACTAAGGGGAGTGGAAGATAACAAGACAGGAGATAGATGAGTGGAAAAAGGAATGGTGGACAATACTGTTTTAAGAATGAATGTACAGAGGCTGGGAGTGTGGCCTAGTGGTAGTGCTTGCTTAGCATTCATGAAGTCATGAGTTCGATTCCCTGATACAACATACACAGAAAAATCCTGAAACGGTGCAGGGGTAAGGAGCTAGCCTTGAGAAAGCCCTTAGATCAAACCCCTGGACTAGCAAAGAAAAATTGTTAAAAGAAACAATGCATATTTAGGAAAATGGAAGATGAGGAGTTAAGACTAGCAGGATAAATATAGATGTGGAGGGGAGAATGATGGAAGGGTGGTCTGATTAAGGAGTATCATGCACATGAATAAACGAATGAAAACTAAATCCTCAGCGGGTCGTGATGGCTCAGGCCTGCAATCCTACATAGCCAAGAGGCTGATATCTGAGAATCACGGTTCAAAGCCAGCCCCAGGAACTAAGACTGTGAGACTCTTATCTCCAATTAACCTCTAGAAAACCGGAAGTAGCCCTGTGCTAAGGGGTAGGGCAGTATCTTGAGCTAAAGAGCGCAGGGACAGTGCCCAGGCCCTGAGTTCAAGCCTCATAACCATTAAAAAAATGTTTTTTTAAGAAAATCTGGGCCAGGAGTTTGGCCTAGTGGTAGAGTGCTTGCCTAGCACTAGCTGGCTTGGAACCATGATCCTCTGCTTCTCTGCTTTCCAAGAGGCTGGGATTATAGGCAAAAGCCATCTTTCATGGCCTTAGATTAGTCGAATTTGGTCATAGACAGAAAAGAGGGAATTAAATCATGAGATTTGATTCATCCAGGTAATAAATGTCAAATAAATACATCACGTAAATAAGTTAATATACATTAACTTATAACTTTCATTGCTTCTGCTAAGTAACCCTTTGATATTATGTCTCACTTTGTGGTAAATTTTATACTAAACGTGATATAACATGTTTTCTAGTTTCATCCCCCAATGCAGATTAAGTAAGTACTGGCTATTCTGATGGTAGCTTTTTACCAACATTATTTTTATCAAATTCATTCAGGTAAACAGTTGGTACAACTAGTATTCAAATTCTGCTTCATTTCATTAGAAGTTCATGATGCCCTGACTGTCTCTCACTAGCGATAGAAGAAAGCATATTAGCCACACATGGCATTTAGGAACATGGTGTTTGCCTTGCATTAACATTTCCTCTTCCAGTTTAAAAACTATTACCACAAGTGGAGGCAGGGTTCAAACAGGACATTTTTGTACATCTCGTAAAGTTGTCTGTGAACTTTTATATAAAGTTTGTGTAAAAATTAAAATCCCTTATGTAGTTGGTGTGATCAAGATAGATTAGGTTATTAGTGCCCAGGCCATTTTTTGGGGGGGTGGGGGGAGGAGAAGGTGACTAATATACGTAGGAGACATGTATGTGTGCATGTGCTATTTGTCTGATACACTATAGCCTAACATGCCTTCATGCAGCATTTATTATGCTTTGTAAAGGGTACTTTAATTATTGCAGCTTGCAAAGTCTGCCTATTATTGAGAGTAACAAGGTAGAATGCTGGAGCCCCATGCTGAATTCCTGGCTGGCTTGGATCTAACAAGAACCAGTTGCCTCATTCAATTTCTTTCTTCTTCCAAAATGCAATTAACAGACTCTGATTAGTTGAACAAATTCCAAATCGTATTCAAATGAAAGCAATTTACCCAGAGTCTGGGTCCAACAGGTGATCATTTTCAAAGCTCCTGAAAGAATTGGATGTTTTGTCTAATTGTTCTCAGGAAGAAATGGATTTAAATGCTTGGTTCCAATAGCCCCTGCCATGCTCAGCCCATATGGTGTTTTAGTGTTGGCCTTTATGTTTCACTTGCCCAAAGGGTGTCCTGGATAATTACATCTTGCTTCCAAAATATTTTTATGGTGGATTAAATGTTTCAATCTACCAAAAAATAATTGCTGAAATTTCCTAACTGCTAGGGAATGAAAGTTGTAAGGATGTATAAATGAAGAACGAATGTTTGTATTGAGGGAGCTGAGAATGGCTTAGCAAAGGCTCTTGATGTTGCTAGGTATGAAACTCAGAAGGACACTTTGCTTAGAATCTAGTGAAGGAATTCAATAATACATTTATTAAAGATGTGACATCTTTATTCTTTTTTTCCTTAGGGTCAGAAGAAACCAAGGCCTACGGCATCATAATGAAATTCACAGTTTTGCATGGGTATCTGTACTTTGGGCTTGAAGACAGGTTCAAATGAATTTTACATCTATAAAAGAAAGTCTTTTTTTTGGTTTTCCGTTTGTTTTCCTTTATTTACATATAAACTACCATAGATCTTTAATTGAAACCTTTTATATTTGGTTCAATTAAGAAAACCAATTAAAATCTCTCTCTCTCTCTCTCTCTCTCTCGCTCTCTCTCTCTCGCTCTCTCTCTCTCTCTCTCTCTATATATATATATATATATACCTGTATATAAAGATTTATGTAACTCTCTCAAAATTAGGGATTATTTTTACTATAGCATGGCATACCTAAATTAAGATTCTAAAATCAGATTCAAGTGTTATCACAAATGACTTATTTCAACTGCTTTCAGATTTGTTAAAATTTCTATGTTCCTATAGTTGTTCCGGAGGAGTTTGAAAATGAGGTACAATTTAAAAAGCAACCAAGACTTCAAGGTATACCCAAGTACAGGCTATGGGCATTTAAGCCTTATTTTATTTTAATGTGGTGTGTGTGTGTGTGTGTGTGTGTGTGTGTGTGTGTGTGCCCTCTAGACTGATTAAGAATTTCAAGTCTAAAGGATTTGAAAGATCTCAGTTCAAAGCCAGCACAGACAGAAAAGTCCGAGACACTTTGCTTCCAATTAACCAGAAAAGAGCTGGCCTAGAGGATTGGTTGAAGTGGTAGAGCCAGCCCATAAGCAATAAAGCAGAGCAAACATGAGGCAATCCTGAATTCCTGTTTTTGTTTTTGTTTCGTATTTAATTGGAGATAAGAGCTTCATGAATTTTCCTGCTCAGGTTGGAACCTTGCTGTTCAAATTGTGATCCTCAGAAATTAGCTTCCTAAGTAACTAGGATGTTAGATATGAGTCACTGGTGTCAATCTAGCTCTTATATTTTTAATAATTATTGTAAGAATTTACTACTCACCTGAAATATTTAGTAGAGTATATTTTGTAAATTTCTAAGAAAATGAAAACATAACAGTGCTTTTTTTTTGTCAGCCATAGGGCTTGAACTCAGGGCCTGAGTACTGTCCTTGGGCCTTCTCAAGACTAGAGCTCTGCGACTTGAGCCACAGCTCCACTTCTAGCGTTTTCTTGGTACATGGTACCAAGAAATCGAACCCTAGACCAAACTCCAGGTCCCTGAAACGTAACAATAGTAAAGACCAAAGCAATGATTCTGTTGGGATTCCCTTGTACTGTGGCTATAAATCTGATACATTGTACTTTTCTTTGGGTGTCTCCCCTTCAATATACTGTGAGATGCTTTAAATGCCCAGTCCCTTTCTTTTCTTTTTTCTTTTTTTCAATTTTATTTTATTGTTGGGGTGATGTATAGAGGGATTACAGTTATATTACTTCTTGAATATGGTTACCCCTTCCCATGTTTTCCTCCCATATTCCCTTTCCCCACCCTCCCACTCTTCTTGTTTTTTTGCTTACCTTCCCTTTTTCAAATAAATGTATATATAATATACCAGATACAAATACAGTAGCAACATGAGATAAAACATAAAGAGTGGCCAGGAGTTTGGCCTAGTGGTAGAGTGCTTGCCTAGCATGCACGAATACCCAGGTTCAATTCCTCAGCACCACATGCATAGAAAAAAGCTGGAAGTGGTGCTGTGGCTCAAGGGTCGATCTTTAGCCTTAAGAAAAGTCCAAGGACAGTGCTCAGGCCCTGAGTTTAAGCCCCATGACTGGCAAAAAAAATGAAAAAAAAAACATAAGGAGAAAAGAAGAGAGAAGAAGTAACTTCATATAGTACATTAAGAGCAATAATCACAAAGATAAAGTTCCATCGTGCCTATGTTCCTTTGGGTCTGGCTTACTTCATTTCATATTTTTCCAAGTCTTTCCATTTCCTTACAAATGGGGCAATGTCACTCTTTCTGAAGGGAGCATAGAATTCCACTGAGTAGATATACCACATCCCACTCCTTGGCATTTACCCAAATGTCCAGAAACAAGGCATACTAAACCTACCAGCACAGCCATGTTAATTGCAGCCTTATTCACTAGAGTTGTGATATGGAACCAGCCCAAATATTCATCAGTAGATGAATGGATCAGGTCCCTTTCTTATTGTGGTTGTCAAACACTAGCCTAAAATACCTTCTAAAAACAATTTGGTGCTATAATCTACCTATTCAAAGGATCACCTCCTCCTAAACTACCTGTCAGTTCCCCTTCCAGGTCAGTACTTGAATGTTAACTAATGCTCTATTTGCATCTTTAATCAAAACAGTTTCAGAATAAACAGTACTTACAAAAATCTTCAAAGCCAGGCATGGTGGCTCACGCCTGTAATCCTAGCTACTCAGGAGACTGAGATCTGAGAATCGAGGTTCCAAGCCAGCCTGGGCACTAAAGTCCATGAGACTCTTATCTCCAATTAACAACTAGAAAACCAGAAGTGGCACTGTGTCTCCAGAAGTAGGCAGTACCTTGAGCTAATGAGCTTGGGGATAATGCCCAGACCCGGAGTTCAAGCCCCATAACTGCCAAAAAAAACCCCTATGTTCTAGAAAAATAGTATAGAAGTAAAAACTAGCTATTAAATAATAGTGAACACTGTGGATTGATTTATGTGGCCCCACACCCATTCATATTTTGAATTCCTAGACCCTCAATAAACTGCTTAAGGTAAGATTGTGGTAGGAAAATGGCAAGGTCTCATTTTACACAAAAACAAAATCATGCAAAGTTTGAAATTACATTGTCACATGACAGCATTTATAAACCAGGGAAAAGACCAAAAATCAATTCTCCTGAAGAACTCTTCAGAAGAGCTTGGCTCTATCCACATCTTAAAATGTGTCTCAGGTACTTGGGTAAAGTATATTTTAGAATATTAAAAATCAATGTCAGCATATCATTTTTCTTACCTTACTCCAACATGCTAAACTTCTATATTCAGTTCATTCTTTTCCAATCTCTTGCCATTAAGATCCACACTTTTCTACCTTATAAAATCAAAATTTTTATTCAATTATTATGCAGACTAAAATTCTATTCTGCTTTCCAATTCTATTCCATATAAATAGAGGGCTTGGAATCTATGTACATTTTTATTTTCACAATTAGATATTTTTATTCTATACATAATACCATATTCAATAAACAGTTAAAGAAAACAAGATCCCAGATATAAGGTGATTTAAAAGAATATAGAAAGCAAATGGCACAGTCAGTGTTCCAACCTAGGTTGTTTCCATAGACCAACTCATATAAATTTATTCACATGCAGAGACATAGGAATTTTGAAATGAAATGTCAGCATGGTCTAAATATTGATAAGTTCATACAGTTATCAATGGCCCATACCTCTAATGCTACTGACTGAAAATTTCAAATCTAAAGATTTGAAAGATCTCAGTTCAAAGCCAGCACAAACAGAAAAGTCTAAGACACTTTGCTTCCAATTAACCAGAAAAGAACTGGCCTAGAGGCTTGGTTGAAGTGGCAGAGCCAGCCCATAAGCAATAAAGCAGAGCAAACATGAGGCTCTCCTGAATTTCCTGTACATTGTCAGACTGGAAAACAACCAAACTGAACAACCAGTTTATTGAACACAAACGAATTAATTCAACAGTTATACAGTATGTAGTTAGCCTGTGATTTACTCATGTTAAATAAATCAATGATTTTCTGCATATCTGTTCTAAGGATCCTCTCTGTAGAAGCCTTGGGACTTTAATGAATGCCCAGTAAGTTCAATAATATACAGATTCTACTAGGACATTCATCGCAGATAGTCATTCCTTGATAATTTGTACATGAACCACAGGATCATCATCTCCTTCCCAACTCTCTTACACAAAGTTTAATGTATTATTGTTCACATATCAATCCTCTCTCCTCCCCTTCCCTCTACTCCTACTCTGTCATGTCTCACATTTTGTAATTCACGCAGACATATCTGATAAAGACACATCAAAAACCACTGAAATTCTTCTTTTGTCTTTCCACTTCTCATCACTCATTAGTGACACATACAGATAGTTCTTTGACTATTTTTCTCTCTTTTTAAAAATTCCCCATATTTAACAGCACACAAAGATAGGAGAGAAAAAGGCTCATCAAAGCCATCATTAGGCTACATTTATCTTCTTTGAACAGCTTTTGTCTTCTGTTGGTTTGTAAAATGGTCCCAGTCCTTGTACTGCTCACTGAAATCTCTCATTATATATGCTCCTTTTCATCTGTTACCGAAATAGCAGGGCCACTGTTGAATCTTTTTTGTTTTACATTTCTAGTGAGGAGAGTATCTCTGAGCAATCTTCTAGAGGTTGGAATTCAAAAGAAAAGTTGTTTTAATGAAAATATTAAGGGCTGCGTGCATTTGTGCTTGTCCTCTGTGAAGCCATCCCTTTTCATGATCAATCCTTTGCTCTAAGAGCATTGTTATGCAATGATTATTTCTCAAGTCAAGCCATCAACAAGACTATTCCATGATAAACAATGTGTTTACAATAGGAACTGTAGTGGTGTCTTTTGTTTTGAAAGATGTTGGCATTTATATTATTATTCTGCTCAGGAATAAGCCTGTCTTTTGAAACCTATTGGAAAATTGCAGTAATTTTCTCAGTGAGTACACACAGAATTGGCCCTTTTCCTAAGTGCCAACACCAACTGAGATAAGGTCTCCCAGTTCCCCCCACCTTGGTGGCCCCTGCTTATTTTATTAATTCATTCACTCACTGATCTATCGATCACTACTAAGGCAGGTTGAAATGATATCTAGAATATAGCCCTGAAACAAACTTCCTCTCCATCAAATAATAATATCTTCATAATTTGTAAGGAATGTTGACCATAAAATGAGGCTCTAAAACAAATCTGGGAGTTCCACTAATTTCCTGATTTGAATGATTAAGAAATACGGTGAGTGATCTAGTGAGACTTTCCCTCAAGGAACAGAAATTTGATAGAGAATTGTCCCTTCTATTCTTCTGTATCACTGATGTAGATCAAGTTATGTGCATGGCTATTAAAAATCAAACAAAACTAAATTCATTTGGACAGACAATCTCAAAAAATAATTGGATATATGTCCAGGGGTGGGATTTCTGTGTCACTGGAAGGTTCGATTAGGAGAGGATGAAAAAGGCTTAATAATGATGTGCATATGCTCACACATAATGTTGTATTAAATGTACTCCAAGAAAAGGGAACAAGAGACTTTGTTTACTTGCTATTGTGGCTGTTTATTTTTGCTTTCTTTCATGTATGTTTCTGTTAATTTTTACATTAACTTTACGTACACATAAATATCATAAATATACACTTGTAATACAAAAATCTGTATAACATCAAATCACTTAATGCCTAGAATAGGGAAAGAGAGATGCTGCATTTGATTTCAGATATTTTCCTACTTAAATAGTTATTAAAATCAGCTTTCAAAGAGGCAAGAAATCAAAAACCATTTGTTGTCAGAACACTGTGTGTTCACATAAATTCACCATTCAAATATACTTTTACGGATGAGATATACCATCTAACAAGCTGCTAGGTCAAACTTTATAAGCCACGACAATGTTTTACTTTCCATTTATCTTGTTTGTTAGTGTGTCCTTGGGAGGCTAAGGGTGCACAAAAAGTTGGAACAAAAGATGAAAAATACAACAATGATATTCACTACTCAGTAAATGGAAAATCAACAGTTCATCTCGTGAATAAAGATAGGAGCAAAAATCTGGGAAAGAGCCAGAATGAGGGAAGGAGACATGGTTCAAACGAAATGTACTCATTACCTGAATCATGTAACTGTAACTTCTCTGTATATCAACTCTACAATAATGATAAAATTTAAAAAAAAGAAATGTGATCAACACAAACTGATGAGAGTAAGTGAGGATATGGGGGAAGCAGTCTGGTGGAAAATAATGGCATTCCACTGGATAAATGGCACAGTTTCTCAAAAGAAATGCAAGTAAGGGTGGAAAACAAGACTAATGTTAAGAGAAATGCATCCCAGCAATGGGAATGAGTTATTCTTCTACTAATCCTCCTGAATCTTGTGAAACTCAGCAGTTATCATTGAAAGCAGTCTTATAGTTGTACTAGAGGAGTTAATTATTCAACCATAGAAACAGCTTACTCTCTGCCCTGGGTTCAGCTTGTAAATGTGCTTAAGGAGCAGAGAGAAATAAAATACAGAACAAACCAAAAATACTCTGCAAATAAAATAGCATGCACATTGAAAAATCTAAAGAAAAAATTTATTTGATTAGCCTATGATTTCTTTATTAATTTTGTTATCTTAAAATAAATGATGTCTTCTTTATGTGTTTTTCTGAATGTTTTATTTTGAACTGTGATATTATGTAGAATCTGAAATAATTATTAGACCCAGCTTTCCCTTGTGTGATTTATATGTACATGGATACATTAAAAAAAAAAACTTTAGCTGGGCAGTAGTGACTTATGTCTGTAATCCTAGCTACTCAGGATGTTAAGATCTGAGGATCAAAGTTTGAAGCAAGCCTAGGAAGGAAAGTCCCTGAGAGTCCAGTTAACCATCAAAAAGCATGAAATGGAGTTTGTCTCAAGTAATAGAATGCTAGCCTTGAGCAAAAATGCTCAGAGGTAGCACCAGGCCCTGAGTTCAAGCCTTAGAATAGCACAAAAGAAGGAAAGAGAAGGAAGGAAAGAAAGAAGAAGGGAAAGGAGGAAGAGAGGGAGGGAAGGAGGGAAGGGAGAACAGGGAGACAGGCAGGTGGGAAGAAAGAAAAATAATAATAAAAAGCTTTGGTGAATTAAGAGAACACTGAGCTACAGTAAGGTAATAGTCTCTTCACCTTAATATATTTAAAAACTCAGAAATGGAGCATGAATCAAGTGGTAGAGCATATGCTATGTGTGAAGTTTCAGGTGAGAGCAAGAGACTGATATTAAGCCCCAATATTGGCACAAAAGTCAATCAATTGAAACATGTACAATAGTTTCCTAGCAATTTCTTGAAGGTTTAATGTAAGATGTTAATTTAAGATGTTAAAGTTACAACAGTGTTTTAACTCGTTACAAGTTTTACAGGCATAATATTTGTTATATTATGAAATATGTTTTTTTCTTTTGAGACTTCCATAAAATTTTTAGCTCTTTTTTCCAGATATTTTTATTGTAATTAATAGAAGGGTTACATTATATTCACTGATAGAGGGTGCATCACTTCACATACAATGATAACCTTTCTCATGTCTTGGTCTCCATTTCCCTACCCCAACCCCGCCACTCATCTTGTTTTCCCCCTTTCCCTATCCAATATCAAATAACCAAATACGCATATATCCAATATATCAGAAGGTAAAATACCGTAACAAAATGAGATAAGCAAGGGACAGCAAAAGAGATGACAGATAACATAGTACATTAAGGACAACTATCACTTGATTTATGGCTTTTGTTTCTCTACTTTGAGCAAATAATATGGATTTCAATTCAGACTTTATTGTTTATTATCTTTGTAATCTGGAATAATTTAACTTATTCAGACTTATCTATAACATGCGAATTGTGATAAGTGTTTGTTTTTTATTATCAGCTGAAATGTATGCAGAAATTATGTAAGGAATAAATATTCATTATATTTTTTCTTTCTTTATGGTTTATATCTGTATACATGCACACACACACACACACACACGGGATTACAGGTGTATGCCACCATGCATTATTCTTTTCTTTTTTTCTTTTTATTGCATTTTATTGTCAGGGTAATGTATTGAGAGGTTACAGTTACATCCATTAGGTAGTGGGTATATCACTACTTGAACACTGATACCCCTTATCATGTTTTTGTGCCCCTTTCCCCCACCCGCCCCCTCCCAATATATTTCCATTTGTACATCATCATTATGACAATAAAAATTTAAAAGTACTTATTTGAAATTTGTAGAAAATTTAGTAAATAACTTGTATATCAATTCAAGGAAGCTTTACCAATTACTTCATTTTTAAGTATTTTGTTTATTGTAATATATAGAGGGGATACAGTTACATGTGCTAGATAATAGATGCATTACTTCTCACACATTGATAACTCTTCTTATGTTTGTGTCCCCATTTCCTTCCCCCCACACCCTCCCAATCATCTTATTTCCCCCCTTACCTTTTCTATTTCAAATAAACATATAACATGCCAGGTAACAAAGTCAGATACTGTAACAATATGTATCTGCTTTTACCTTTGATCTATTTGGAATCAATCCTGGTGCAGGCTGACATAGAAGCATCCAACTTTATTTTTCTACAGGTGCTTAACCAATTCTGCCAGCACCACTTGTTGAAAAGCTGTCTTTCATCCATTCTATTTTTTTTTTGCTCCCTTATCAAAGTTTAGGTGGCCATAGGTCTGTTGGCTGATTTCTGTGTCTTCAGTTCTAGTCCCTTGGTCCTCAGGCCTGTTCTTGTGCCTGTACCAAGTTGGTTTTTTTTTTAATATATCTTTGTAGTAGAGTCTAAAGTTTGGTATTGATATTCTTCCTGTGCTGTACTTTCTGCTAAAAATTGTTTTTGCAATACAGGGTCTTTTATTATTCCATATGAAATTTTTGTCTGCTTCTTCTAAAAATAGAGTATACTTAGGGCAGCCAAGGTAGAAAAGTATTCAAATTCTTTTTTTTTGCCAGTCCTGGGCCTAAGCTCAGGGCCTGAGCACTGTCCTTGGACTTTCTCAAGGCTAGAGCTCTACCACTTGAGCCTCAGCACCATTTTCGGCGTTTTTCTATGTATGTGGTACCGAGGAATCGAACTCGGGTCTTCGTGCATGCTAGGCAAAAAACTCCTGGCCCCAAGTATTCAAATTCTTATAGTGAGACAGACAAGATTTATAGTTGGATTCCCAGATTCAGGTGCTAATTATCTGAGGTTACACAGCCTTTCTGACTGAGATTTCTTTCATGCAAACTAGGGATAATCATATAACAGAATTATCTATTGTTACTGTGGTCATGTCATTATTGATAGTAAGATTGAAATCTGCAGCTCCAATAAACCATCAGAAAGGCACGTACATTTTTTAATATTTACAGTCTGAAAAATCTTTCTCTCACGTTCTTACATGAAATGATTTAATTTGCTTTAATTTTTTAAAGCACTCCCATAGTCAACTAGGGCATTACTAGGCAATTTCTCATCCATAACTCCAAACAGCTTTTTGTTAATGTCCCAGTAACTCTTATGCCTGTATGAAATAGCTTTGTTTTTGAAAATTTCAAGAAAAGAGACTCACGCATGTGACTTAAAAGAACAATCGATAAAAAAAGATAGATGAAGTGAGGTATACATTTTCACTGAATCAGAGCAAAATAGGTATATATGACATAATCACTGTCAGGTACTGAATTAACATTGATGATGGAAGTCAATTTTGATATCCAAATAAAGATATTGAACCTGGGAGGGGGGAGGGAGATGATATTTCCAAAGAGAGGACTATGATTAAGCAAGTGAAACTATTGTTTAAATATCAACCTTATACATCATTTAGAAAGCCTTTCACATACAAAACAGTAGGAGATTGGCAAAATAAAATGCTTGGATAAAGACAAACTAGGCTGTTTTTAATAGAGAGTAGAATTTCTCAGGGATAATGGAAAAGGCAATTCTGCCAACATTATCTCTACTTATTACTGTTTGTTTCTTATTCTTCAAAACAAAACAAGAGGAAAAAATAAAGCCATCCTCATCTCTAAGCACTTGTTTTCAGAATTTCTACTTGATGTGTGTTTTCTTCCACTTTACAAATCAGAAAAGCTGTGCAACAGAAAAAGAAGTGTTAGATGAGTTATTAGGATTTATCCAGTAGAAGATAATGGTATTTCTTAGCTTCTGACTGCTAGAGCTAGTCAAGACAGACATGGGTGATTTTAAGTCCCCCCACTATGGAATAGAAATCTGACTGAATCTTAGTTTTCTCATCCATAAAAGTGGCACAATAATGTATAACAAGTTTATTTTGAAGAATTACTCCTATGTTTGCTTTTTATAGTCCAAGGTATGTGGTTTGGATCCTTTACTTTTGCCCAACATTCATGGCAAGTTGTGGCAGAAAGAAGGTTACAAGTCCACCCCTTGGTATTTACTCAACCATCCAGAAACTAGGGCATACTAAATCCACTAGCACAACAATGTTCATTGCACCATTATTCACCATAGCAAAGATATGGAACCCACCCAGATGCCCCTCAATTGATGAGTGGATCAACAAGATGTGGTATTTGTACACAATAGAATTCTAGGCTGCTGTCAGAAAGAATGACATCTCCTCATTTGTTAGGAAATGGAAAGACATAGAAAAAAATCATATTAAGTGAAGTAAGCCAGATTCAAAGGAACTTAGGCTCAGTGGTTTCCCTCATTTGTCATAATCACTAGAAACCTAGGGCTCTACTAGCAGAGATTTGCAATAGAGCAAAACCTTGATAAGGCCATATAGTATGAAGCTAATTGAAAGGACCTCCAGGATATTGAAACAAATGCCATATAATAAATGATTGTTGTCCTTAATGTACTATGTTATCTCTCATCTCTTTTGCTGTCCCATGGTTATATCATATTCTTACAGTATCTCACTTAGTTATCTGATATATTGGATATATTTGTATTTGGTTATTTGAAATTGGATAGGGAAGGGGAGAAAACCAAGATGGGGGGGTGTTGGGGAGGGTAATGGGGATCAAGACATGTGAAAGGGTATCAATGTATGTGAATTAATGCACCTTCTATCTGGCAAATATCATGTAACTCTTTTATTAATTACAATAAAATATTAAAAGAAAAGAAGGTTAAAGCATCTCACAGGCAACATCAGTTATATTCTCTTTTTCCTTGTGTTAAGTTGCCTTTGTGCTCTTTTTCAAGGAAATTCCTGATTTTCCTGTTTTCTCTGATGTGCTGCATCACACACTGAAAGAAAGCATGTGATGAACCCTACTCTCTTATGAATTCACTTATTAGCTAGTAAATGTTTATTTTACATATATATTTTATTATAATTAATGGAAGGGTTACATTATATTCACCAGAGAGAGGGTGCATTACTTCACATACATTGACACCCTTTCTCATGTTGGTCCCCATTTCCCTTCCCTCACCCCCACCCCTCATCTTGTTTCCCCCCTTCCCTATCCAATTTCAAATAACCAAATACACATATATCCAATATATCAGATAACAAGGTGAAATACTGTAACAATATGAGATTACCAATGGACAGCAAAATAGCTAGTAACTGTAAAGCATGTGCTGCATGTCAGATGCTCTTCAAATTATGATGACACATTGGTCAACAGCAAAGGCAAGTTGCCTGACCTTGAACCGCCATGCCTACTCAGGAGAAAGAAGTGGGAGAGCAGATGCCAGCAAATAAACAAATAAATGAGAGAAATAGATTCAATGGTGATAAGTGTTAGAGAATTAAGATTGGATGCTTTGAGAAAAGGTGATCTGGTGGCTGTGTCAGATCAGGTGTCACAGGACTCTCTGGGGAAGCATTCACTCAGTGATTTGAGCTGAAGGAGGAAGTGAGCCATGCAGAAGGAACCAGTGCAGAACTGCCACATCAGGAATGATCTTTGCTTGCTCTCCAAATAGGGAAGATCGATTGCAGCTGAAGGCCAAGGAGGAAGAGGAAGAGGAAGGTTGTGGGGAAAATGAAAGCACAGAGGTGGGCAAATACTATATGACCTGGCAAAGATTACCAAACTAATTGAAGAACATGTATTTTTGTCACAGGTCTTAGAAGACCTTATTGCAGGAGTCTCTTGGAGGAGTACTGAATGTGTTGGTGAGCAGCTTTTGCTGGTAATCCAATCATCACTCCTAGGCCATTGTCAATGGGTAAACATATTGGCATTTGTGGGGAGACAGATGTCCAGGGCACAATGTGAGAGATTTGTGTGATTTCCAAGACCATATCAATCTTCCCATATTATTCTCCCTTTTGAAAAATCTACTTAGCTTTCGAAGTATCCCTCAAGAACATATCTTTCATTCTACTATGAACCCTTTCCTAATGATGGCTGTGATCTTTTCTGATTTCCTCTCTCACTTCCCCTATCTGTCCTTACATGCTTTTACCTAATTGTATAGTTGATTTGTTGTTGTTTCATATCTTCAACTAGACCATAAAGATTTTGATAATAGTGGCCTTAAAGTTTTAAACACAAAATAAAGTGAATCCTCATTATGTGCAGATATTTTGCTTTGCCAAATGCTAAAATGTATTTATATTCTAAAATACAAATTTATGTCATTCACAAATGTGTTCATGTATAGAAAAGAAAAAACATGATTTATCTAATACATATATTCTCAGCCAAGGAATCAAAGGTACAGATACAGCAGTTATGGAAATGAAAGGAAGAAACCACAATATCAGTCTTCTGGAGAAAGAATAAATAAATAAGTAGAAAGTGTTAAAACTGGGTTTAAAAATTGCAGAAAGAGAAGTAAACTAAAATTTCTAAAATATAAGATTTACTTGGAATCAGTAAAGGATGGAAAGAATTGCAGTATGTCTTAAGGTGAGCAGTTTGCAAAAATTAGAAAAGTCATAGGATAAGGCCAGATATATTGTGATGCCATAATGTACTTTAACATGTGATATTTTTCTACATGGGGAATATTCTTGAAAAGTAATTGTCAAGCTTGGTGCCAGTGGTTCCAACTTGGCATCCTAGCTGCTTAGGAGACTGAGATATGAGGGTTGCAGTTCAAATAGCTAAGAGACAGAACTTAAGTCATGATTTCACATCCTAGTGCTGGCACATACAGTAAAATTAATTGACAAAAATAATGCAACAATAATAACTGGATGCTGCAAAGTTTTCAAATTCATTTTATGAAAATCAGTATCAGTCATTTTAAGACTGACACTTATATTCCAATATTTAAATTATATTCTCAAATGCTAAATCTCAAATTTTAATTTCCCAAAGTCCAAAATTTAAAAACTATGACTAAAGGAAACCATATTACATACAGTGTTAGTGGGAATCTGAATTTTTTCAGCCACTCTGGAAAGCAGTAGCTATCTCTTTTAAACTTAAGCATGGAACTTCCCTATGATACATCAATCCCATTCCTGTTGGGCATTTATCTAATAGAAGACAAACCAGGCCACACTAGAGTTAACAGTACAACCATGTTCTTTGCAGTATTATTTACCATAGCCAAGATAGGGAATAAGCCCAGATGGCCCTCAAGGAACAAATGGATCAAGAAAATGAAGAGAGGGTTATATGGGAGAAAATGAGGGATGGAGTGACACTGTTTAAAAACAAATGTACTTATTACCTTACTTATGTAAATGTAATCCCTACTTGTCACCTTTTTAATAAACATTTTTAAAAAGAAAAGTACAAAGTATAAGTATAAAGTAATCTTAGTGTAAGTGAAAAATACAAATGGGAGAAAAAGGGACAGTATTGAATTCGGAAAAAGTTATCTTTAATCTTTATTCCTTGATTTAGTATAAAGTTTTTTTTTCCTTATGCATTAGGGCTCAGATAATATTCTTATCATGCAATAAAATATTAAGAAATAAAAAAGAAAATGGTAATACACACAGTGGAATTCTCATCTATCAGAAAGAAAAAATCTTGAGGAAATGGAAAGACTTGGAAAAAATGATATGAAGCAAGGTAAATCAAAACCAGAGAAACATAAGTTGCATAAATTCCCTTATTGGTGGTAGTTAAAAGGTGCCTACAAATTTTAAAGTAGACACATTGAGTTGCAAGCAATAGTTTACAAATAAATTAATGGAAGTCTAGTAGACTCTAGGGAGAAGGTAAATAGTATAATCCTTTAAAAAGACAATGTCAAAGACAAAAAAGATATGTAACAGGAAACGACTATTTGTAAGACAGTATGGTGGAGCTTAAGGGTCAAGGGGAAGAAGAATAAAAGTGGAAGAGGGAAGTCTGCAAGCAAGATTGATTCTATGTACCACATAACTGAGAAATATAAGGGAAGGAATGAGTTGAGGGGAGTGAAGATGTTGAAGTGATGACACAGATAAATATGTATTATACACATAGAGCACTTTTTTAAATATAAAAAAGACAAGTTTGTGAAGGATGGATGAGACTGTTGAATGACATTGATCAAGGTGCACTGTGCACATAAACTGTTTTGGTAAATGGCTATTTCTTTGTGAAACTACTTAAAGTAATAAAGATATTCCAAAAAATAAATAAAATAATAATCAGAAGAAATAAATACAAACACCAAAAATCAGTGAAAAAAATAAATTATTGTATATACATGCATAGCCCAATTTAGAGTATCTTTCCAATGCTCATAAATACATCATCAATGAAGCTAGTAATTTCATTATCCATTTAGCTTTACAAAAGCCACATAATTATTTACAAAATGTGCTATGAATGGGAGGATTCAGTATACCTTGAATGATCTCATTTAGAGTTTCAAACCTGTTAAGCTTGGGATCCAATTTTTCTACCAAATTGAGCAAAACTAGCTAATCTTTTTTCTGAAAAGATCACTTTTGAACATCCTGCTTTGTTCATTATTAATATGATTTTATATATTTATACTTTTATATATTTAACTTTTATTGTTCAGTAGGTTTCATTGGTTTGAAATATATCTGAAACAATTTAAAGGAAGTAAAACGTATTGTGATCCAGGAATTTAGCATCAATGGCCTGTTGGCTCAGTTGTTTGAAGAGCATGGTGAATGCATAATGATGGAGAAATGCTGACCCATTCATCTCACGATGCAAGAAGCAGAGAATGAGAGTAAGTGTGATTAAATGAGAGTGTGGGGGAAGAGAGAAGAGACAGGAAGAAAGGAGAAAAGGGAGCAGGAGAGAGAGAGAGACAGAGAGGGAGAAAGAGAGAGAGACAGAGACAGAGACAGAGAGAGAGAGAGAGCGCTTTTCAAGAGTACAACTATAGTTTCCTATACCCCATAGGCAACACTTTCTCATTTCTCCTATATCCCCCAAATGCTATCATATTATAAATTCAACAAGGAACTAATCCTTTCATAAATAATGAATAAGTCAGAGCTCTCATGATCCAAATCTCATTCTCTGGATCACTCCAGACTTCATTGGCCTCTAACATTTAGTCAGAATGGGTGTTACTCTTGCTTTGAACCTGCCGGATGGTAGCTATTGGCATCTGTGATTTGCCAAGTCCTTGTGTATCTACCATGGGATCTTTCTATTGACATCTGTGATTTGCCAAGTCCTTGTGTATCTACCATGGGATCTTTCTATTGACATTTGGTCATCTAGTTTGAAACCATGCTTCTTTCAACATTTAATTTCCATTATAATTCCACTACTGATATTAAAATGTTTACTAATTAAACACAAATGGAAAGAGGAAGAAATAAACGAAGAAAAGGTGGAAAGGTAAGAGGGAAACTGGAGAGAAGAAGAAACCAAAAAGGGAAAATATACTCAAAGTATCAAAGGTCTTTTTTTTTTTAGTTTTATTCCTGAGTCTCCAAGTAAATTTAACTTCTCTTTAAGGACTGATCATTATAACTATATGAAAGAAATTATGTCTGATGAAAGGAACTTTTGAGTAGTATTGATTTACTTGGCAGAGGATGGGGGAAAAGATATGGCATCAGCCTTATTAGTGAGTTTTATTGTGTGTTACCTAGCATGGTCATTTCAAAGATAACTAACAAATATTGCTTGGTAAAAAGAAGAGATTGCACTACAGTAAACCAGAAATTGCAAGGGATACAGTGGCCTTTGTAAATGTTGACCACACCTGAAATCTAAGATATGAGTGAATTTTTTATACAGGAAACAAAACTCCTAAAGAATATCATTCAGAATTGTCAAAGAGTGAAGTGACTGAAAAAAGATCAGTGATGCAGGCAACATTAGTACTTACCACTGCATATAATTGTGATATAACAGTACAAATTTAAAATAATATAAGCATTACAAATTGGATTCTCTTTCATATTCTGAGATATAACACAATGGAAAAGCATGATGGTAATCTGATTATGGAAGGGTATTCATTATAAATGACAGTACTAAATCTAAGATATATATTATAGCACTATGCATATATAAGAATATTTTATGAATATATTAATAAAATTGGAATGTTGAAGAAAGATATTAAATAGTAGTATTTCTGGATGGATAAGTTTCCTACTACTGTTACTATTTTAAACTAATTTAAACCTATATGATATAAAATTTTTCCCAAAATAATTTTGCATCATGTACAAAACATCAATTATATTACATTTTATGAATTCCTTACTTCCTCAAATGTTTTGTTGAGAAAAGACTAGAACACCTATGTTTCCTTATTGAGGCAGATGAAAGGATGCTGTCCCACAGGCTGTCATAGCAGGGGAGAGAAATTTTAAAGATTTCTACAAATTCTACCTTCAAGTAAGCTTCTCAGCTCCTGTGGAAGGGTTCACTTAGGCATGCAATTAACCATCTCAGGTCTAATTGCCCATTTGCATGCACAATTTAAAAAGGCACAGTTGAAATTTAGTCCCAGGCTTTCCAACACTAATTTTCTCCCTTGAAAATGACATTTTAAAGAACATCAGGTGTCTAAAACTCCAGATTTGTTATTTATTTCAGCAGGAAGGGAACTTTTCAACTTTCCAAGTGGAAGGTTTAGTTTAAAAAATTTTCAAGATAAAAAGGAAAGGAGAAGCTCACACTGGAACAAGACTCTCTTCCAAAAAAGAATAGATTAGTATTTTTTCTTTTTCTTTCTTTCTGTCTTGGAAGCAGTTATAATGTGATCTGTTATCCAATTAGCAAAGATGTCTCTACTTAAGCCAGGAGAAGAACAGATAGGTTGCTTTATGTCTCAAATTTAAATATCTCTCCTACTTTGCAAAATTGAGGGAGAATCTTTGTACTATTTAAAAGCATGGCTATCAATAGTTATGCCAGATAAAGAAACATCTATGCAACCCTTTACATAGGTATTATTACTACATCATTTGTTAAAGCAAAGACCTTCTATTAAAATGAATGAGTGCCTTCCTATTTAACTCAGTCATTTGTTGCCAGTTGTGATGGTAGAGAATTCATTGATTAGTTAATAGGTAAATGATCTTGAAAGTAACATCTGGAAAGGCTTTTGAAGAAAGTAAAATCCATCAACAGCTTTTGATGAACTGATATAGGCCAAGAGGAAAAATAATGTCTAAAATATCCCCATAAAGTTATTGATTAACATAACACACAGGAATGAACAGATTAGGGTGAACTGAGAATATTGTCACTCTTGCTCCCTTCTGAAGGCTTCTATTTGGACATATGGGGCAATAGTCCTTATAAACTTACCTACTATACATCTTGCTTTGAATTTTCCTTCACCTATCTACTATAAGTCTCAGTGTTTATTGTGTTTTCTCTGCTTGATTTCTGAATACTGATTGCTCTGCCTGCCTTAAACTTTTTCCTACATTATCTCATACAGGGACTACTAGACATCATTACAAGCAATGGATGAATACATAGTTAGTCTAGTTTTGAACTCAACCCACCTCCAGACCTATTACTTTCTGATTTTCTCATTTGGTGGATATTGTGTTGCCAATTCAAATAAATATTACTTTAGCATCTCTGTCCCCTAGTGCTCACATGCCAAATTCTGTCTTTTTATAGTTCCATTTTGTTAGTGTCATACACTTGGTTGCTTAAAACAAATACCTGGATGTCTTTTTTTTATTGCTTCTCATTTCTTAATTTCTTAATATAATTTAACACTAGGTTCTGCCTGATGAAAAATATACCCCAAATTCATTCAATTCTTATTTTCCCATTCTTCCATCCACTCAAACCAATGTCTCCCATCTTTCAGGCTACTGTGTGATACTGTTCTGACTACTCCAGGATCTCAATCCATCCAATCTAGCAAGTAGCCCTTCAAAAAGTGAAAAAACTCTTATAATCTCCTCACCAGTGACTTGTGACATTTCCTAGATGCATTTTGTATTTGCAACTGAAACATATTCTTGCAAAACACGTTCCTCCATTGTCTGAGTCTTTATTATCCTCCGTATTTCATGGCCTGTCACTGCGCTACCAGCTCATGATGAATTGGATGCATGAATTGATTTCCAGTGCTCCCGTGTCTCCTACCACTCCTTCTGCTTCAGCCACTTCCTTTCCATTTCAATGCCCAGAAAAGGTCTTCCCTGGTAAGTAGCTCAATTAAAATATTTTATCATGGAATGATCATACCCACACACCTAAACACATTCGTGAATTTACTTGATATTTTCTGTATGTGTCAGTCAGGAAAGAAGCCCTACCCCTGAGCTTGGCACTTGTATGAGGATTTGGGAAATAATGTTGCACATAGCTTGGTCCCTGCCCATTGGCCATTGCTATAGCTTGTCTTGCAAAACTGACATCTCAACCTCTCCCGGTGCTTACTATGCTGCACAGGCATTATTACAGAGACATGATATTTACCAATTCTTCAACAATCCTAAGTGCCAAATAACACTTTACAAGAAGAAATTATGGTACAGAACCTACAATGAATTGCCCAAAGATACATGACGGGTGCTCAGTAGAGCTGAGCTCTGAACCAGTCCATTAAGCTGTAGAATCCTGACTCCTAATGATGGTGCTCAGTGGAAACAGGACATAACATCTTTAGTGAGACTTCACAGACAGGCTTTCTAGTTGTATGATCTGTGGTGTGGAGAGACAATTTTGGTTGTAAACAGGATATCAGCAGGAAAACAAAACAGCAGAGGCTATGCAATACATTGCCTATGGAAAACATAGCCAGAAGCCCACAAAAAAAGAAGAACAAGATGCCTGCAGGTGGCTCATGCCTACAATTCTAGCTATTCAGAATATTGTGATATAAAAGTTCATGAGATCACATCTCCAAGTAACAAACAAAAAGTTGTGTTGGAAGCATTTCTTAATTTCTGATTGAACACCAGCCAAGCAAGCAAGCCTTGATGGGAAGGAAGGAGGGAAGGGATGATAGGAAGGAAGGAGGGAAGGGAGGGAAGAAGGAAGGAATAAAGGGAAGGAGAGAGGGAAAAAGGAAGGGGGAACAGGGAGGGAGAGAGGAGGGAAAGAAATAAGGAAGGAAGGAAGGAAGGAAGGAAGGAAGGAAGGAAGGAAGGAAGGAAGAAAGGCAAGAAGGAAGGAAGGGAGGGAGGGAGAGAAAGAAGAAAGGGAGAAAAGAAAGAAGGAGAGGGGAAGAATGGAGGAAGAGAGAAAGAAGGAAGGAGAGGGGAAGAAAGGAGGAAGAGAGAGAAAGAAAATGAAAAGGTAAAAATGAAGAAAATCAGAAATTGAAGAAGGGGCATGAGGATTGGTTTCATATCTTAGCTGTGGTAAATAATGCTGCAATGAATATTGTTATACTAGTAAGTTTAGTATGTTGTACTAGTAAGTTTCTGGACGATTGGGTAAATGACAAGGAGTGGGATTGCTGGGTCATAAGGGAGCTCTATGTTTAGTCTTTTGAGGAATTGTCATATTGCTTTCCAGAGTGGTTGAAGGAGTTTGCACTCCCACCAACAGTGTAGTAGTGATCCCTCCTGGCCACATCTCTGCCAGCATCTGTTGTTATTAGATTTCTTGATCCTGGCCATTCTAACTGGAGTGAGGTGGAATATCAAAGTTGTTGTGATTTTCATTTTTTTGTGGCAAGAGATGTCCAGCATTTCTTCATGTGAAATCTTTACTTCCTCTTCAGTGTAATCTCTCTGTTAGTCTTTAGCCCATCTTTTAATGGGATGGTTGTTTCTTTGAGGATTTGTTTAGGAGAGATTCGATTTTTTGAGCTGTAGGTATATTTTAGATATGAAGTCCATGTCTATTCCATGGCTAGTGAAGATCTTCTCCCAATCTGTGGCCATTCTACTTAACTTCCTAGCTGTGTGGCAAGAAGCAAACATAACGGAAATCCAAATAGGGAAGGAGAAAGCGAAGCTTCCCCTCTTTGCAGATGATGTGATTCTTCACTTAAAGAACCATATAGAACCCAAGTTACTTGAGCTGATTTGAAACTTTGGCAAGGTAGCAGGATATAAAATTAACCCTCAAAAATTAATGTCTTTTGAGGGATTCGGCGGAAGATGGCGGCGGTTCAGGGTTCTCTCTCCTCACTGCTCCCAGTCATCTTGTTTTTCCCATTCCCTTCCCTATTTCAAATAAACAAATAAATGTATATACAATATACCAGGTTTCAAAGTCAGATACAGTAGAAACATGAGATAAACCATAAGGAAAGAAACAAAACAAAACAAAAAAGAAGGGAGAGAAGGAGAGAGAGGGGGGGAGAGAGAGAGAGGAAGAAGAAGAAGAAGAAGAAGAAGAAGAAGAAGAAGAAGAAGAAGAAGAAGAAGAAGAAGAAGAAGAAGAAGAAATAATTTCACACAGGCGGTTGAGAACAACAAAAACAACAAAAATAAAACTATTGTTTCCATAAAAAAATTAATGTCTTTCCTATATGCCAACATAAGAAGAGAAGGGAGAAATCAGGAAAGCAACTCCTTTTGCAATAGCCTCACAGAAAATAAAATGCTTAGGAATTAATTTAACTAAGGATGTAAAGGACCCTTATGATGAAAACTTTAAACACCTGAAAAAGGAAATCAAAGCAGAACTAAAGAAATAGGGAAACCTCCCATGATCCTGGATTGGAAGAATTAATATCATGAAAATGGCAATCCTGCCAAGGGCTATCTACAAATTCAAGGCAATCCCATCGATATTCCAATGTCATTCTTTTTTTGTATTTTTTTAATTTTTTATTGTAATTAATAAAAGGGTTACATGATATTTGCCAGATAGAAGGTGCATTAATTCACATACATTGGTACCCTTTCACATGTCTTGGTCCCTTTAATGAAATAGAGAAAGCAATCCAAAAATTCATGTGGAATAATAAAACACCCCAAGTAGCAAAAACAATCTTTAGCAGAAAGAACAGTGCTGGAGAAATATCAATACCAAACTTCAGACTCTATTACAGAGCTCTAGTAAACAAAGCAGCTTGGTACTGGCACAAGAACATGCCTGAGGACCAATAGAATAGCACTGAAGATGTAGAAATCAACACACAGACTGATGGCTACCTAATCTTGGATAAGGAAACAAAAAAATAACAAGGAAGAAAAACAGCCGCTACAACAAATGGTGCTGGCAGAATTGGTTAAGCACCTGCAGAAAACTAAATTTGGATCCTTGAGTTGGATGGGTGGTGGAATTTACAGAACTGCAATGTCAAAACCGCAATGTTCCCTCACACCTGAGCCCATTGCTCACTGAAAAAAAAAAACAAAAAAAAAAAAAACAGTGTATCCCTCCTGGCCTTTGGAATGAGGGTTTGCCTGGAGAAGCTGTAGATGATATCTACACAGGGATTACTCTGCCTGCTCATAATAGGACACTTCACCTTTCGAAACTCAGCTGACAAGTGTGCACTGACCGCAGTGTCCCTCCAGCATGTTAAGTATCCCAGGACTGGCTTTGACATACCTAGCATCAATTCTTAGTGTAGACATTTTCAAGTCTCTCCTATAATCTGATCATTGTGCAGGGTAGAGGAGTGATTAATATATCTGTATCTTTGGCTACCCAAAATGCACTAGGTGACCAGAAAGCAATGGGAGATTAGCATCAAGATGTCTAGAAACACCTCCCATATGTCAAAGATATTGGAGGAGCAAGCATAAAGGAGAAAATGCAAGTTAGTCTTCAGTACACATGGAATTTGGCAGGCTATGCAAAACTTGGTTCACATTTTTACATTCAAAGATTAGTAGATCTCTGAGGGTATATCAATATGGAAGATTCAAATTATTTGTTTCATTTAATCATGTATTTATTTAAAAGTATACCTTCAGACATTCCACATTACCAAGTTTTATCACCAAGTATTTGTCACAAATATGAGTTACAGCTTCTTGCTCTTTATGTCTTTATGCTCTTTGCTATTTTTTGTTTGATTTTGTTAATTCTTTTTTTTTGAGGGGGTGACACTGGGGCTTGAACTCAGGGTTTCAAGCTCTTAATTACAAACTGTGTATACTCTTTAGGAGAAATTAATTGTTGCTGGATCAAGAGAAAGCATGGCAGTTGAATTTAATAATGATTGCTTTCATTTGAGCTCTATCAAATCAACAAAGGGGAAAAATCAAAAATTAGGTAAAATATGTTTACTACTAGAGAAAAAATGACATTATTAGTTTAACCCCCAAATATAATTGAATCCTAGAACAGAGAGAATGTTTCAGGAAATAGTAACAAACGATTAACCGATCTTTTTTATATATTTTTATTGTAATTAATAAAAGGGTTACATGATATTTGTCATATAGAAGGTGCATTAATTCACATACATTGATACCCTTTCACATGTCTTGGTACCCTTTACCCTCCCCCCCACCGCCCCCACTCCCCCATCTTGGTTTTCCCCCCTTCCCTATCAAATTTCAAATAACCAAATACAAATAGATTCAATATATCAGATAACAAAGTGAGGTACTGTAACAATATGAGATACCCAAGGGACAGCAAAGGAGATGAGAGATAACATAGTACATTAAGGACAACAATCATTCGTTATATGGCTTTTGTTTCAGTATCCTGGAGGTCCTTTCAATTAGCGTCATACTATATGGCCTTATGTATCAAGGTTTTGCTCTATTGCAGATCTCTGCTAGTAGAGCCCAAGGTTTCTACTGATTATGACGAATGAGGGAAACCATTGAGCCTAAGTTCCTTTGAGTCTGGCTTACTTCACTTAATATGATTTTTTTCTAAGACTTTCCATTTCCTAACAAATGGGGCGATGTTGTTTTTTCTGACAGCAGCATAGAATTCCATTGTGTACAAATACCACAACTTGTTGATCCACTCATCAACTGAGGGACATCTAGGTTGGTTCCATATCTTTGCTATGGTGAATAATGGTGCAATGAACATTGTTGTGCTAGTGGATTTAGTATGCCCTAGATTCTAGATGGTTGGGTAAATGCCAAGTAATCGAATTGCTGGGTCATAGGGGAGTTCTATGTTTAGCCTTTTGAGGCACTGTCATACTGCTTTCCATAGTGGTTGAACGACTTAACAAAGATGTTTTACAGGCTAGATTTTAAGTTATCTATGTGTGCTATACCATTTCATTTTTTATGAAAATCTGTGCCTTTGCTGTTATCTGAAGATTGCCTGTACACCACCATGCATTTTTTTTAATTTATTAGGAAGCTCACTCTTATACAATTTATGCATTTCAACACCTTTCCTTACATCATATAAAATTGATATATTTTATTTAGGAGTTCCTATTTATGTTGAAATCATACCATTATCAATCTTTATACTGCACACATTTTGGCAAATATATCTTGATTGTCTGCCTAACACTAAAATATTCTCATGAAAATGAAAAAGAATCAATCAAACATGTTGGTGTCATTTGAACAGTTGGTTGGCTGAATTGTTGAGCATTCATCCAGATGTTAACAGCAATCAACAAAACCGGTGGGGTGTGTGTGTGTGTGTGTGTGTGTGTGTGTGTGTGTGTGTGTGTGTGATGTTATTCCTATAAATTCAGATATGTTTGGGGGCAATAAAGATCTTAAAATTCTTGTTTTATATGTTGATTAAATTAAAATCATTACTAATAGTGCCACCTTGTGTCTGAATCTTAAAATCAAAATGATATGCTTATATGTAACACAATTTTTAACCTGAAAAATTGGTACACAAATTAATCTTCTCCAAACTTTTCTAAGTCAAATAGTTGAAGGTCTGTGTAAAGCTATTAAGTCAAGGGGCTGGCACAACTAGGACTATAATTTCAGATTTATGGTATTGGTTTGGTCCTCTTTTTTAATACAGTTTTTTTCTTTAACGAACTTACTTTTAATGGCAAAAGCAAATTAATTGTGTATTTGTTTTTAGCAAGGTATGAATAAGCTCTAAAAACAACTTATAACTGACTGCCATTGTTTGACAAACTTTGATAGCTAAGCATAATAAAATACTAGAAATTAATAAATGTACAGACAGCACTTATGCTCCAATTACAAATGAGTGTTAGCAGCAATTTAAAGAATTATCTCTTTAATTGCCTTTTAAACATATTATTTTCAAAAATCAAATTATCTTCTCCCAAGTTAATTACCTAAATTTACAATAAATTAAAAGAATTATTTCACAGTTATTTGGGAGGGGAGTTTTCTTTCTATTATTTTTATTATTGTTATTACTATTATTACTTTTATTGTTGATATTTTGCAGTTCTAGAAACTGTATGCATCTCTATGATGAAGCTACTTTCTCAATTTTCACAAGTAACTTTTAATAGAGTGTGTAATGTAAATATTGCAGCATGGAACAATGCAAAAGAGCCCAATAGACCTTCATAAAACTATTGGAGACTACTACTGCCTGTACTTCAATAATGTCTTTAAAATAAAGTCTTCTTCCATCAGATTTCAGTAAGACTTTTCAGTTCTTTTCATTTATATATCAGGAAATGTCCACAAACATTAGTATGTATGGTTCAATGAGAGTCCATAACTGTTATTTAGCAAACTTACAAATGAAGGAGGGTTTACTAGCACTCCAAATTACCCATTCTTCCTACAAGTCCTGATTTTGGTGGGTAAATAATGATAAGCATCTAAAAGAACAAGAAATGAGATACAAAGAAATCAATGTTTCTTAGACCCATGAACTATCACAAACCTTCTGTTCCACAGTTTTGACTGAAAATATCATGTTAATGTTGCTTCTCCTAAGTCATGGTTAAATGTCTAGGATTCCAATAAAGCAATAAATAACCAATATTAAATCACATAAAAATCAACTGATTTGATATAATTTGATTTTGACAAAATAAAAACAAATTAACATGTTGTTTTTCTTCATCTCCCTGACTTTCCAATTAGAACCAATTTCCAATATGAGGAAGAAAGGGTTGCTCTACATAGTTCATAATTTAACTTACTAGCTTAAACTTAGTTAACAGGCGAAAATTTTCTGCTTTTGAAAAAACTTGACTTTCTGCAAGTTGTGAACCTTTTCATATCAAGATTGTTAAGATGCAATCACAGAGAACTATATGATTGAAAAACCTTAGCTTACTCTTTCAGAAGAAATATAAATACAATCTACAAATGTAATACCTTCTGAAGCCAGAAATAAAATAAAGACTGTGTCAAGAATAAAGGAGATTAGTTTAATGCTATCTCAGCACTGCTAACTAACTCCTGCCATTTATGAAATATTAAGAGAAAGATTTATCTACTGACCTGAAAGGGATAATTCTGGCCTGAGCCAAACTAAAATATTTATCCTTCCTCTGAGACTTGATACATTAACGTGCTTTGGAATAAAGATGCAAATGAATTTTCAAAACTAGGCAAAGATTTGGGACAGGAAACCCCAGAGATGGTGGGACAAATGGTAAACTAATTCAATGTCACTCGAACACATGTTTAAACATACATGCAGTGCTGTAATGGCTTTTACAAAACTAGAAATAAGTTATTAAAACATATATGTCAACATTGAAAGTAACATTTTTGCATAATCTGTGAATGTTAGTGTCAGGCCTAGATAGGTTTTTTTTTGTTTATTTATTTTTGTTAAGTAAAAGAAAGCAGAATAGGAAGCTACCTGGAATATCATCATGATATTCAGAAACACAAAAAAATCTGGAAGGTGTGAAAGCAGAATTTTTAAAAGTAATATTTATGTGAATTTATAGAACATTGTGACTCGGGGAATTTCCCATTATTTTCCAAAGAAGTCTATCCTAAAATTTTATATTCCTTGTTTTATATTGTTGTTTAGTTTAAAATAACAACAATGTGATGAAAATACATATAATTTGTGGTAATACAAAATGGAATAAAATTACCACCAGAAAGTCCCAAACAGAGCTGTGATTCAAGTGGAAAAGTGCTATCCTTGACTACTAAAGCTCAGGCATGGCACATAAGTCCTGGATTCAAGCTCAGGAGAAGCAAAAACAATAGCAAAAATGTAAATCAATAACCTCAATCATTAATCCAAATGTCATGCAGGTTTAGTGGTAATGAACTTATCATGCAAAATAATTATGTTATGTGAGAAAATTAATTCATTTATTGTAAGCCATGAAATGTTTTGATTTAATCAAGTAAACATAAGAAATTCAATTATGACAACAGTGAGTCTATACAGCTATATACTTATGAATTTATCATGATATTTAGCATTATGTTAATATGAAATACTAAACAATATAACAAAAGTTAAGTAAATTGTGTTTTAGTATCTTGTGGGATATAACATAACATTAAAACATTTCTCTGGGCTGCCTCATAAAATGATTAAGAAAATTCAGAATGTGGAAATTATGTCATTGACCAACTGAAGGACATGAATCTAATAGCAATATGACTAGCAACTGGATGATTATACATGCACATTCAGCTTTTCAGTAGTTTTCTAAATTATTCTGGATTATTATTTTAATTAAAAGTATCTACTCATGGCTAGCAGCTCATGTCTATCATCCTAGTTCCTCAAGGTCACAGTTCAGGCAGAAAACTCCAATAACTTCCATCTCCAAATAATCAGCGAAATTCAGGATTGACAGCATGGCTCAAGTTAGAACACCAGCCAAGCAAAATCAAGACTCGGGTGCAGTGACATTGGCCCAAAACAAGACAAACAAACAAACAAAAAATATGTCTGCCATAGAACAACTGCATACTGAGTTATAAAAACTGGATGTTATCTGTGTATAAGTGTGTGTATGCGTGCATATGTGTGTATATGTATATATGAATGTATTTAGAGAATTAAGTAATTTAGAAATTTAGAAATTTTCATAAAATAGTACTTAAAGCTTGTAAAGCAATTTTGGCCTTTAAATAATCATTTTCTAAATATAGGATTTAGTATGTATAAACTTTTGAAAGGTTTTAATTATTATGTATGCTCTTGCTGATCTATGTGCAGGAAAAAGCCCCCATATGATTACTATTGACCCTGAGTGAATGGGTTGGAGAGGCAGAAAATGAAGTCTGAGGGCTAAGGAGTTTGTTCTTAGTCGTGTGTGTGATGCAGAACCAAACAGGCATAGCTGAAACTGCAAAGAGCAGAGAAGACAGTAAGAATAATGAGGGGGTTCTTTAATAAAGCCAGTGAAAGTCAAGGTTGTATAGGTGGAGGGTTGGGCTGGAAATAACACATATGAGACACATGTAAGGAGGAAAACTGTTAACGCTAACAGCGATTTTTTTCAGTCTCCACTTACATAAAAGCAGGAGTTATACATTGATCAACATTCTTAAGAGTATTTGGAACTTCTGATATAGATCATTTTGTTATTTCATTTCTTTTTTAAAAAATATTTTTATTGTGATTAATAGAAGGGTTACATTATATTCACCAGATAGAAGGTGCATAACTTCACAAATATTGATACCCTTTCTCATGACATGGTCCCCATTTCCCTCCCACCCTCCCCCCACTTATCTTGATTTCCACCCTTCCCTGTCCAACTTCAAATAACCAGTTAAGCACATATATATTTTATTTCTTAAATTTAATTGTGGTACTGGGGCTTAATTTAAGGCCTGGTGCTTAGCTAGACAGATGTGCTTCCACTGAGACACTTCTCTTGCTTTTCATGTTTGCATCTTGAGAAAGAACCTTGTATCTCACATTGAAATCTTCCTAGTTGACCCACTGACCACCTAGCATTAAAGAAGTACATAGTGCCATGCCTGTCCCCATAAACAAAATAAATAGACAGATACATAGTCAGAGAGTTATATATACCTATATGTACCTATATATACCTATATATATATATGTTATCTGTGTTTAGACTGTTGATATTTGTGGATTCATTTTATTGTCAATAGCACAAATATTATATTGCTAATTTAGATGAAGTCCTTTGACTTTTCCTTTAGTTTGTCTCAATAAAAATTAAGAAAACTGAAATTAAAATACATATTTTACAAGTTACCTAGAATGAAATTGAATGACAGCACAATATAAGAGCTATGGATTATTATGGAAGGTAATTCAGATAATCTTTTCAAATTATTATTGTGCTTAAATAGTTGCACAGAGGAGTTTCAATTCAACATGTCAGTGTATGAATACCATGTATCTTAATCAATGTCATCTTTCTGTAATTCTCCCTTATTCCCCAAAACCCACTCATCTTCTCAGGTTGCCTGGCTCTATTTTCATATGTGAACATTGAATGTAATGATTGTGTCTTCTCTCCATTTTTCTGTCTCAACTCCTTCTGACATTCTCCACCCTACTCACAACATATGTTTTGGCTTCCTGGTATAAATTTTGTTAAAACACAACTTACTTATCCATAGGAGTCATTAACTAGAGACTTCTTTTTAAATGATAAGCAAAAATGTCCAAAAGATATATGAAGAGAGGCTCAGAATCACGTAAAGCACAAATCAAAATAACAGAGATTCCATTTCAGCCAGTAAGAATGGCTACCATCAAGGGTATAAACAGCAAAAGGGGCTGATGGGCCTATAGAGGAAAAGGAAAACTGTTATACTGGTGATGGGAATATAAAGTAGTACAACCATTTTAGAAGGAGGTTTGGAGACCCTTCAAAAACTATTCTACAATCTAGGAATCTTGTTCTTGGCCATTTCTCCAAAAAAGAGTACAAATTAGGGTATGGTAAAGACACTTGTACATTCAGGTTCATTGCTGCATTTTGTTTTTTAGAATTTTTGTCAAAACTTTATTTTTGCTATTAAAGTACAGACATTTATTGGACACAATGTTATTGCAAATAAAAGATGATGATACAGTATCAATGTAACTTTCATATGCACCAGTAAACAAAAAAATTATGTGACTCATTTTATTGCGGTATTTGGTTGAAATGATCCGTGATAGCTATTTCAATGGTCTGGAACTGAACCTACAATGTCTTGGAGAAATTTTTGGAACACTGCTGGGTACTAGATGCAGAAAGTACTAGAATGTTCAGATTCTCTGTTCTGCAGAAACTTGCAGTATTGTTAGGAAACCAAATCATCCATTACCTTGTAGAACCAAAAACGGTGCTATACATTCTGAATGAGAGGCAAACACTTCCTAGGAAGAATATGAAAAAGATGAAGAAGCTTGGGCACAGTGGCCAGGATGCACTTGATGTAGGCAAGGAGGCATGAGTTGATTTTAAAGTGTGCAACTTTGAACCTCCCCAGGTTGAAGTGGAAATCTACAGTAGGTGTGAATGCCATACCTTTTCACTGGATTTTCCCTTTACTTCTCTTACTTTCTTGTACTTCGGTGGATTTTTCTTTTTTTTTCTTTCTTTTTTCATATATTTATTATTGTAATTAATAGAAGGGTTACATGACATTTGCCAGATAGATGGTGCATTAATTCCCATACATTGATACCCTTTCACATGTCTTGGTCTCCATTTCCCTCCTCCCCACCCCCATCCCTCATCTTGTTTTCTCCCTTCCCTATCCAATTTTAAATAACCAAATACAAATATATCCGATATATCAGGTAACAAAGTGAGATACTGTAAAAATATGAAATAACCAAGTGACAGCAAAAGAGATGAGAGATAACATAGTACCTTAAGAACAACAATCATTGATTATATGGCTTATGTTTCTATATCCTAGAAATCCTTTCATTTAGCGTCCTTTTGGCCTTTTGTATCAAGGTTTTGCTCTATTGCAATTCTCTGCTAGGAAAGCCCAGGGTTTCTACTGATTATGACAAATGAGGGAAATCATTGAGCCTAAGTTCCTTTGAGTCTGGCTTACTTCACTTAATATGATTTTTTCTAAGTCTTTCCATTTCCTAACGAATGGGGTAATGTCATTCTTTCTGACAGCAGCATAGAATTCCATTTTGTACATATACCACATCTTGTTGATCCACTCATCTATTGAGGGGCATCTGGGTGGGTTCCATATCTTTGCTATGGTAAATAGTGCTGCAATGAACATTGTTGTGCTGGTGGATTTAGTATGTCCTTGTTTCTGGATGATTGGGTAAATGCCAAGTAGTGGAATTGCTAGGTCATAGGGGAGCTCTATGTTTAGTCTTTTGAGGAAATGCCATACTGTTTTCCATAGTGGTTGAACGAGTTTGCATTCCCACCAACAGTGTACTAGTGATCCCTCCTGGCCACATCCCCTCCAGCATCTGTTGTTATTAGTTTTCTTGATCCTGGCCATTCTAAAAATCATTGCGGCATTTTCCACCCTACCAAGTTATGGAAACAGTCCAGTTGCCTGACTTGAATAAGTAAAAAAATGTTTGATGTTTACATACAATGGAATTTTATCCACCTGTCAGGAAGACTATTATATCATTTGCAGGGAAATTGATGGATCTGTAAACGTTATTTTAAATGAAAATATTAAGGCTCAGAGAGAAAAAGGGTACAAATGTTCTCTCATAAGTGGAAGACAGATCAAAATCATAAACGTATATGAAATCATATATAATGTCACGTATGATGAAAGGCACAAGTACATTTGCCAAAATATGGTATATACAAGGAATAAGTCCTGTTCCATTCAGGGGGAGAGTTCAATGATTTAATTAAGAGCATCAGAAATAACTAGTTTTCAAAATGCCATGTACATTTTTCTGGTGTGTGTTAACTAAATGTCTTCAATGTCTTTTTTGTATTTTTTTTTTTTTGCTCAGTCCTGGGCTTGAGCTCAGGGCCTGAGCACTGTCCTTGGACTTTCTCAAGGCTAGAGCTCTACCACTTGAGCCTCAGCACCACTTCCAGCTTTTTTCTATGTATGTGGTACCGAGGAATCGAACCCGGGTCTTCATGCATGCTAGGCAAGCACTGTACCATTAGGCCAAACTCCCGGCCCCCCTTTTTTTTGTTTTGCCAGTCTTGGGCTTGAGCTCAGGGCCTGAGCACTGTTCTTGGACCTTCTCAAGGCTAGAGATCTACCACTTGAGCCTCAGCACCACTTCTGGCTTTCTTCTATGTATGTGGCACCAAGGAATCAAACCTGAGTCTTCATGCACGCTAGACAAGCACTCTACCACTACGCCAAAATACCAGCCCTTCAGTGTCTTTTTAAATTAGGAAAGGTATGTTAATGATCCAGCCTTTATGACTCTTATTATAATTTTACATTTTTTAAAATTGCTATAGAATCAACCATTGGCATGCTGTTAAATTTATTCTCCCACAAGATAAGTTCAGTGATGCTATTCTCCAGTCCTGTCACAAGCAGAGATTCAGGTAATATCAGTGCTTTGTTAAGGTAACAATTAATAATCTGATTTATAGTAGGCATATCCCTTTTATTATTAGGCATATTACCATTTTTGATCTGGCTTAAAAGTTCAATACAACATGATAACACACCGTTGTTCAGAAATATATCAAGAAACTTTATACCTATACTTTCAATTACTATATATAATGAGAAAAATACTTTTTTATTGTTTGTAAAATTTCTTAAAAAGAATGAGAACATGGAAGTTGGTACAAAAGGTATTTGTATGTTTATAATCTTACTGTATTTAAGGAGATATAGATTCCTTCTATTTTATTTGAACTGAAACCTCTGCTTAATGATTAGCTCATTTTATTCATCTGTTGATCTTTATCTGTCTTGTTTCTCTCCAGATATATTAATGGTTCCCACCTGCTCACCTCCTTCTATCTCTACTTAATGTTACATTAGATTGTATTTTTCAAATGAATGGAAGCTGAATGAGTGGCAGACAATGAGGAAGATCCTAGGAAACATAGAATTTATACTCCTCAAAAGTATATGGAGACATTCAGTCTATCTATGTATCTATATATCTATGTATCTATGTATCTATTTATCTAAATGTCTCTATAATTATCATTGTTCTTAGAAACAAGAGAAGTAATGATAAGTTTCCTGGAGAACTACTTTCCAAAAGAAAGAAAAATTGGAGTTAAAATAGCAAATAGCTAGCAGAAATTTAGAATAAAATATATCAACATTGAGATCTGATGAGAAACCTACCAAATAATTCAAGAAACAAATGGCAATGAGAAACTTGGGAGGGTTCTGAAAACTAGTGTGGCATGTGGATGTGATAACCCACCGAACATTTGAATGTAAAAGAAAGGGTTACAGCATTTGAGTTTGTAAACTAAAGGGATACAGGTTCCATAATGATTTCTAGAAACAAATCCAATAAGAATGAGATTAGAACTGAGAGCATAGATCTAATGGTAGAGCAAATGTCTAGAAAGTACAAGCCCTGAATTCAAACCCCACTATCACTAGAGAAAAAGGATAGACTAAAATACGGTACTTTAGTAAATACTTCAGAAGATTAATTCCTAGATTATCAGTTAATATTTTCTTTTTACAAGGTGTTTAACTATAAATTAGGCAATATATTCATACATTAAAACAGGTGCTGATAGGAAGATAAGTTAAAATAATTTACTAAACAAGTTCAGTATCTCTTAAAATATATAGAAACTAAATAAATACTATTGTGTGGCAACATCCATAACATAGATATATCAATTTTTTCTCCATTCTATGCATAACTGTGTACATTAAAAGTACATTGCAAGTGAGCTCATAACATTAGTTTATATGTCAGACAGACCAAAGAACATTTATGATCACTTGAAATGTTTGAAAACAAATAATTACAATACTTTCTCAAATATGTTCACCTAATTGTTTAATAGTGATGCCCGAAATGACAAATACTTATTCATTCAACATATTTTCCTTATCTTATCAGTATGACCCAGTACATACACTAATAATTTCATGTCTATTATATGAAATTAAGTACAATTTCATAAACTATGAGGATAAGCAAACACTGATGTTATATAGAAGCACGTTGGATAATTTAACTGCAATATTAACGTAGAAAAAAGCTATTTAAAAATGACCAATTTAGCTACTCTATACTAGCAAAAAACAATGACAGGTTAGAGCTTATTACAAGCATCCTGTGAATTCCTCCATGTTTTAGAACTTTATTAACTTCAGCGTATATAGAAGCTATAAGCACACTAATGAGGATTATCTTTGCTATAAAGCCTGGACTTTGAACTTGCAGCACTAAAGCAATGTAAAATCTGATTCCCTCAGTGAACAAATGGATCAATAAAATGTGGTTTGTATATGTATATGTGTGTATATAATTGAATTGTACTAATCTACCTGAAAGAATGATATCGCATCATTTGTAAGAAAATATGAAGACTTGGAAAAATTATAGTAAGCAAAGTAAGCCAGAGCCAAAGAAACAGGCTGCATGGTTTCCCTCAATTCTGGTGACTAGAATTTGCCTATAAATCTATGAGAAAATACACTGGATGACTAAAATAACACTGGAACATGATAAATTATAGAGGTCTCTAGTCATTAACATGCAGAGGTCAAAGGAGCAATGGACAAAGGCTCAATAGCTATGTGATAATATAAAATAATAGCTAGGTGATAATATAAAATATTTTATGAAATGAAGTTCAAGAAAAGGACTCAAAGATATTCTTTAGTTACCAATGTTGCTGTTTTCTTTTTTCTAATTTTCTTTTTCTCTTTTTGGGAGGGGACATAAAGGGTGGAACAAGGATGAACAGTGATACTCACTAGACACTATGTGGAGAAAGATCTGGATAATCTTTATGGGTGTTGCTGAAAGGGAAAGACTGGTAGGGAGCAATGAAGGGAAGACAGGGTTCAAAAAGAACTGTACTGATTGAATCTGATTCATGTAAGTGTATTTCTGTATATCAACTATCCAGAAACAATTTAAAAAAGATCTGATTAGAAGATGATTCTTGACATTCATTACTTCTTGGTAGTTATCAGAAAGGCTTCTTCTTATGTTATGCCAAGTCAGTCTGTCTAATGAAACAACACAGGAAATAATAATGTCTGCATTTGTCTGAAAGCACCAGGGGAAAGAGACCAAGATGAATCAGAGAAATGAAATGGAAGCAGAAAAGGAGAAAGGCACTCTAAAAGATAATTCAGTCTGAAGGTTGCTTTTTGGTTTTTAATTTAGTGCCAGGCTTGGGGCTTGAATTCAGGAACTAGGAGCTGTTCCTAAGAATAAGTATAGGGGTCTAACACTTTTGGGTTTTTTTGTTTGTTTGTTTGTTTGCTTATTCATTTGTTTGTTTTTGTTGGCCATGGGATTTGAACTCTGGGCTTGGGCATTGTCCCTGAACTCTTCAACTCAAGGCTACCACACTATCCCTAGAGCCGCAGTGCCACTTCCAATTTTCTGGTGATTAACTGAAGATCAGAGTTTCACATACCTTTTAGTGTCCAGGCTGACTTTGACCCGTGATCCTCAGATCTCAGCCTCCTAAATAACTAGGACTACAGGCATGAGGCTCTATGCTCAGTTTGCTTGTGTGTTTTTGTTTTTGTTTTGTGGTACTCTTACTCTTTCTTTCCAGAAAATGAAATTTTTATTTCATTACTTTTCCAGATCCAATTGAAGAATTCTCTAATCCTTAAAATTTGCCATGATAATGAACTCACACCAGTTTACTCACTAGGCTGAAAGGCAAATTGTCTAGAAATCCTCATTAAGATTTACTACTCATATCTTACCTTGAGAGTTTCCTCTTATAGCTTTTATGAGATTTGAGTCTTAATCTGCGTGCATATAAATAATTGCATAGATTATGAAGGTCTGAAGAACATGAAACCAAAGATTAATTGGAGCACACAGAGCTTCTCTACAAAGATATTTCCTAAGATTTTGCTCATGGAAATGGAAATTCTTTATTATCATCTTTAAGAAGTTGTACATAGGGGTTGCAATTCAAAATAGCACTTTCTGGGTACAATGCATTCTTGTCACCCTTTCCATTGTTCTGTCGGATCAAGATTGATTTCTTGCTGGAATCTTTCATTGGGGTTACTCAAAGCAATTTTTTGAGAATGAGTGGTAATTAATACAAAAAAAGTAGACAAGTTTCTCGTTCACATAATTTTCCTGCTTGGAATATTAGGTTTGGGGAGTAATTTGGACAGAAGAATACGAAATAAAAATGGAATCCTTTTAAATGCAGGCCTTATCAATTTAAAGAATGAAGAAAGAGAAGATATGCTAATAAAAAAATGCTGACCAACTGTGTTCACTAACCCATTGCACATGCAGAACTGTGACTCATCACCGCAGGAGTTCCATAAATATTGCTTGAAGAAATGATGTATGAAGAAATAAAAGGAATTAAACCAAAATGCTTAAACTGTCTTCTATAGTTCCATGAGCAAGTAAAAATTCAATGTTAACAACTGTTGGATTGAAAATGAAAGATATGAAAAGGATGGATTTACTATTTTTCAATATTTTTGGATAATTTATAGCCTACCTTCATAAATCTCATGTTACTATGTAATTGTTTCTTTATATGGCCAAATCTCTGTATACCATCAAATGCATGAAGGACTCAGATTTCACAGTATGGAGCCCATTCCTGCTTGGTGGCATGATTTAAAAACATACACATATACATACTTCATTTTCTAAGTAATCTTCTTTCTTATTATCCTTATATTCTTATTATGCTTATTCTAGTCATATCCTTATCTTTTTAGTCTTCTTATTCTTACTCTATTCCTACTGATTGCTTTGTAGTATGAGATTAGATGAAATAAATGACAAATAATTTCAGAGCTACCAAGTTATTAAGTGGATCCTATTCTCATTGCAGATATTCTGATTTTAAAGCTATATTTTTCATATCCTGTGATACTTAAAAAGAAAGTAACATATTTTAATGCTGTGATTGTGAATCTTTAGATCTTTACTCTTGAAGTTAGATTAGCATCATTGCAATGAATTTTTCTTCCATTGTAAATTTGCAATGAAAATGCATCTATGCAGTGGAATTTCATTCAGTATGACAGACAGAAGAAAAATGTTGTTAGGACTTAGATCTTCTTACTAAGGTCAAATAAAATCATCATCTGAACTAATCATTATCATAAAAATAAAGCCTTTTGTATTATATACATTGAATCAGCATTCTAACTATAGAATATTGAACTTACTAATAGCAATAAGAGATAGAAATGTTACATAGTTATAGTTACATTGTTATATATTATTAAAGATAAGAAAAATAGAGGCTGCGAGTTTTGCCTACTGATAGAGTGCTTGCCTACCATGCACAAAGACTTGGGCTAGATTTCTAGGTATCACATACATAAAAAAAAAACAGAGGTGTGCTGTGGCTTAAGTGGTAGAACTCTACCTTTGAGAAAGGTCAAGGACAGTGTTCAGGCCTGAGCTCAAGGCCCAGGATTGGCAAGAATTAAAGAAAAATTTTTCCTAAAAGTGTTCATTCATTGTCTATTGGTAAGAGCAGATTTTAAGTTAATGGTATATTCTCATAGTTTGCAATTTCCATCAGACTACTGTAGTTTCACTGAACTGAGTTTGTAGATCTAAGAAAAAATTTAATCCATCCTTCTGGTGGTAAACCATTGCATGCCATTATTTATTTACTTTAACCAAAAAGTCCTTGGAGTTTCAGTATTTCTTCCCTGTGAAAATGTATTTTTCGTATCTTGTAGCTGAGAAAAAAGGCAATTAGTAATTCATGAGGAATTCAAGATACACCGGCTATAAAATTATAGATATTTACATACTTTACATAAATTATAATCACAACTGCAATTTGTTCCATTGGAATTCTGCTAAAAGCTCACATTTCCATAGAATATCTAAATGCCAAATGTTGACACGTTTCTAAAACCAACATATTGGGGCTATTTCCTCAAATAATTTAAATTAAATTCTTATTGCATACCAGAAGCAATAAGGTTTGTTTGCTTCTATCAAGGGGAAAAAAGACAAATGCATTTATGCACGGTTAGAGGCAAGAACATGGAAATTACTGCCAACTCATGAAACTTCACAAGAAGCAAAGAATTCTCAGCAAACATAGTGTCTGACTAATATAAGTGGTGCTAATATTTATTACAAAAGTGAAATGACTCTCAAAGCTTACCTGTTAGAACAAAATTATAAACCCAAATGTAGCATTCAAGAGAGCCATGACAGCATAAGAGTTAGATTTTACTACAGAAATTATAAGCACATTTCACTTCACTCAACTTGCAGCAATCAATACCATGCATTCACACATTTGCCTGATCAATAAAATATTAGTAAAGGCCTGCCATTCTGGAGCATGCTGTTAACTAATAAGGGATATCATAGTTTGTCATCCATAAGTGTGATAATAGCAGGAAAGTCTTCTTACTTGCTTGAATGCCTCCCTTTCTCATTCTTTTCGCCATTTCTTCCTCTTGTGCTTTTCCCTCTCTTTCCCCTTCCTTTCTCTTTTACTTCCACCCTTCCAACTTTTCTCTCTCCTTTCTCCTAGCCTCCTTCCTTCCCTATATTGTTCAACAATTCTTTCACTTGTTTACCAGTTATTCCTTACCTAAATGCTATATACAAAGCTATGTTCTTGGCTCTGAAGACATACTTCTGCAAACCAAACACTGTTGTTTTTATAGAACTATTGGAATGCAGGACCTTGATTTGCTTTAGATAAAGTCATCTTTGATGGAACAAAAATGGATATCAACAACTACATTTGCTTAATCTCATTTGTCTCATAAGTTACATCCAGGAACAATGCCAGTGACTTGCTTTAGAGAGGGATTCATGGGTGCCCAGAATAACCCATTGAATAGCCATGAGTAGAGACTTATCATGGTGTAACATTTGGTTTTTCGGAAGATTTTTCTTTTTGCTATGTTGAGTACAGATTCTGATGTATCTTAGACATGGAAATGGCCTGGGGAAACAGAAGTAGAAAAAACCATTGTATTGTACTAACTGTGTGTAACAATGTTACTAGAAAAGTGTATGAAAAGAAATCAAATTTCAAATATATATTTATGGTAGCACTACTCGCATAAGCCAGCCTATCAGAAAAACAAATAAGAAATGCATGGAAGGCATTTCTGCTTGAGAAAAACAGAAGTGATCACTTTGCCATTTCCAGAGTGGAGAACACAGTGGAAGAAGAAAGTGAGAGGTGACCTTTGAGCAATTTCAACTTCAGATGGCATCCAAGAGGATGTGCAACAGGCCAACAGACAGAGGATTATGAAGGTAGAAGAAAGCTGAGATGTAGATTACTTACCATCAGATGGAACGAATGCTCACCATATTAAAGTACTGAAAACATTTAAAATGAGTGGGAGGAGACCCACAAGGAAATGATGGATATGGAGATGGTGATATGACAGATGATTAAGCCCTAGGTTTCTCTAACATTTACTAGATTAGTTAATAATGAATACCCAGCAAAACACAATGCCAAGGGCTATAACAAGAAAGGAAGAAGTGAAAGAATGGAGAATGGTTTCCGGATGTGGTTTTTTTCCTGATGTTTGTGTTTTTTTGGGGGGAAGGCATGTCTGGGGGTGGTATCTAGAGAGGGGTGGCGATTAATAACATGAGATCCTCATACAAGAAAGCAAGAGAGCCCAGTGCTCTCAGAAATGGTTATTGGTGACCTTGGAAACAGATGCTTAGGGAGATACTGAGACAAAAGTTCCCCAAGGAAGTATTTGAGAGAACTCAGAGAAGGTGAGTGCTAAGGGAAGGCAGCTATTCCAAGGAACTTGGAATACGGGAAGTGAGGTCCCTGCAGAGGTGACATGCCTTTGAGGAGTTTGTTTCTGTTATTTTAAGTTATACAGCTGATACAACCTAGTTGGCAATGGAAACATGATTGGATGATGGAGGAAACGTTAACAGACCAGAAAAGACAGGGGGTATTTGCTTAAGAGCAGTCTGAGACTCCAAGATGTCTTGAGAGAAACATCATATCACCAACTAGGTACAAGTCCTAATCTACCAGACTGAATGCAAGGCCCATGCCTGATGTCATGGCAACAGCAGTCATTATAAAGAACTGCATTAGTTTTCCATAGCTGCCAGATCAAATTTTTGTAGACATCATTGGTGATGGAAGTAAACATCCTCTTATGTTTCTGGAGACCAGAAATCTGAAGTCAGTCATACTGGGTTATAATCAAAGTGGCTGACCTCACCATGTTCTGAGTGGAGGCTCATCTTCCTTGCATTGTCAGCAGTAGAAGCCACGAGTTGACATTGTTCTCTACTAACACTTCAAATTCTTACTCCCATCGTCACATTTTCTACTATTAACACTTACCGTGTTCTGTCATTGTTGGAAGATGTTTCATGACTACACTGGATTCTCAGAGTACCAGGGGATAAACTCTAACATTTAAATCCCTTTCTTTATCACATTCACAAACTTCCCTTTACAACAAGTTAAGACATCCGTAGGCCCTGTGGTTTGTTTGGGGACTATTTTTCAGCTACTACATGGGTTTATGTTTATTAAAAATCAAACATATGCTAACATCTCTTTTAAGAATAGTATGGTTCATAATCCACTCATTCTACAATGTGGTTATGCATATTGATGCATTCTGGTGCTTTCACATCAAACCCACACTTTCTCATATCCCAGAGAAACACTCTAACGCTGTTATCACACAACCCTATAAATTATTTTTATTATATAGCTGTTAGTAAATATAATTGTATATTCACATATATATAAAATGATAGTACAAACTTTGGCAAAAGGTAGTTAAATAGCTTGCCCAAATTTGAATAGATAATAGGGACTACAGTAGAATTTAAATGTAGTCAAGTCACTGTGATTGATGAATTGATTTTCTTGGTTCAATAAAACCACTGTAAATTTACTATGCGGCTAGCTTTAGTGTTTTCTTCTGTAACCATATACTATTATAGCGCTTTTGTTCCCCATAAAGAAAACATTTTAAAAAAAGTTCTCTTGGACGAATTAGGAAAGTTTAGAAATACGGATAGCCAAAATAGGTGGTTGTATTCTTGTGTGTCTGTGGGTATATGTTCATGTAACACACACAGACACACACACACACACATATTTATAAATCTCAAATACAAGTGACATACATATATATATGCACATATACAAAATTATCTCAGATATCATTCACATATATGTATACATATACATCCATGCATAATTATCTGAAATACCATTGAGATACTCAAACATGAACTAATTTTCCATGCATCATTTGCATAATTGCTGTTTTCTGAGCCTGATTTTCACCATATATAACTATTCACAGTAAGAATATTTTAGTCAGTCTCATAATTATGCTTTGTCTGATTTTTTTAGAAACTCAACAAAATAATAATGTCTAGGGGCCGGGAGTTTTGTCCAGGGGTAGAGTGCTTGCATTGCACTGGGTTCCTGGGCTCGATTCTTCAGTACCGCATGCACAGAAAAACCCAGAAATGGTGCTGTGACTCAAATTATAGAGCGCTAGCATTGAGAAATCTCAGGAACAGTGCTCAGGCCCTGAGTTCAAGCCAACAACTAGCAAATAATAACAGTAATAATAATAATGTCTACTGGTATCCTATCCAATATAATGAGTAGAATATGTAAGGGCTATACGAGGGATATAGAAACCATACCCATAAATGATGAGGAACATGTTCTCATAATAAACTATGAAATACAGGAATTTTATTCACAAACGGCATCCAAAGGTTTTAAATCTAAGTGCACTTAAATAAACTGAATTCGGAGCCACATCTCTTTCTTAATATACTCTATAGAGTTTTATTGAAAGAATGGAGAGTTGGATCATATAGGGTCATAAGATGTGAATAGACAACTGAGCAACTATACCATGCTGTGTATACTACTACTGCATTCTGGTTTGAATGCAATGATTAATGAATGCTTAGGAAGTGATGAGAAAAAAATGTCCAATATTTTGTAAGGTGGAGTGGGATGTAGAAAGACCTCTCCACAGATTCTTTGTTGGGAGTTTAGAAAGATCATCTTTTATTAAGCTGAATTGTGAAGAGGAGTAGTAGAGATAGTACCCAGAAAGAAGGACAACACAAAGCAAGAAAAAGGTCAAAGGGTCTGTGGCTGCTGTATGACACAGAGATTATTCCAGAGCCCTGACCATGTGGAATCAATTGCACTGCAAAGCGATCACTTGTACAGAGTTAACATCATCTGCATCGTGATTGTAAATCATTGTACAAACTGTGTATTAACATTCATAGTCAACCAACTTATCATTGCACTACACCAGAAAATATGCTTACTAGTGAACCATAAGTCCTGTTTGAAAAAAAAAAGTCCCTTTTTAATTGCAAAGTAAATCTTACATCTCTCAGTAGAAATACTTAAATGTTTATCACTGGTCTTTTTCACCAAAAAAAATAATTTCAGTGGCTTCAAGAATAATCTATTCTGTCTGACATGCATTTTAACTGTTAAATATTATTTTTCTATTAAAATTCATGAAGTCAAGGAAAACTTTAATTCAATGCAAGTTAAATGCCTTACTTCCAACCTGTCATCTGTACAAAGCATATAATTTCCTTAACTTATGCAAAGATTAGCTAATTAAGACCTAATTTGCTAATCCTTGCTCCGTTAAGCCAGTGACATATTCAAATTGGCTGCTGAGCCCTTTAAATTTTTTGAGCAAATGAAAAACAAAATTTATGTTGAGTTAAAAAAATGTAAAGAATATAGTAATTGACTCAACATAGTGGTAGATGGTTGGATAAATGCTAATAGTTTTGCTAGAAGCAAAAATCAGTATATTCATAAAACATGGCTAAAATGAATACATGTTATCATGTTAATCATAAATGTCAAGGCCATAACAGCATCAACACAAGAGAAAATTAAGAGTGGACCTTCAAAGGTAATATATACCAAACCTTATTTATAAAATTAGTAGAGGGCTAGGAGTTTGGCCTACAGGCTTACCTAACATGCATCAAGACCCAGGTTCGATTCCTTAGTACCACATACATAGAAAAATGGCAGGAGTTGTGCTGTGGTAGAACACTAGTCTTGAGGAAAGAGCCTAAGGACAGTGCTCAGACCCTGAGTTCATAGTCCGGGACTGGCAAAACATAAAATTTTAAAAAATGGTAGAAATTTCACAGCTTTTCTAAAGCATTCATTTAGTGAGTTTTTTGTTGTTGTTAAACCTGGAACATACAATTCTATCAATATGACACGAAATATCTCTATACATTTCCGGGAAACTACTTAGCACTAAATTTCTTTAATAAGGGGTCAGGAAATGTCAACTCAATTCCTTAAGTCAATGTGGTATGTGAATTTTTTTAACCCAAATTATTCTGGTTGTTCTATACAATTATTATTTAGTGATTGTGCTATTCTTATATCAAAATACATCCATCCAATGGAAAGCTATGTTTTGTGTTTATGTATATGTACAGGTAGGCATATATGTATATGTGGGTAAAGCCTTCACCTATATGATAACTATTTTTAAACTAACTTACAGTACAACAAAAGGAACTACATTACCTATACCCTAAAATATTTTTAGAAATATGTATCAATATCAATTATTCTTATGGATTACAATTCCCAGCATTGTTTTAAATAGTTGAGTATTATATTTGGAAGACTCCAAAAATAGCACAAATGGTTTCACTCATTTCATGCATTAATAGAACATGCAGATAGATATTGTACATGTATTACTTAGAATGACTTTAGAGTTCTGGTATCCAGATATATAAGGTAATACACTTACATTTCTTAAAGAAATAATTATGTGTGAATTGTTAAAGCAGCATTGACAAACCAATTCAGCTATTTATTATCATCATAGCCACCATTTGTAAAAAAATTGATTTATTTTATAATTAGACTATGTAAGCCCTATGCTTGTCTCTGAGTTTAACTAGATATCTGATTCTGACTATTGGCCAAACAACAATGAATATAACTCAGATTCTTACAAAATTCCAAATTGTATTGTGAATGTTTTTTTTTTAATTCTTGGCTTCTTTTGGCACAATTATTGGACAACCCCCACTTGACAAGTAGTGAGGGTAAAACTCATCTAAACTTTATACCTTGATATCCCCTAAAACCAAGATCTACAAGGACCATTCTTCGTGAGTAAGTCTGCATACAAGGAGTTTGTATGAATATACAAAGAATGCAGGAAGCCTGGCAGTATCTATTGATGATGATTCCTGCCTGAAATATCTTTCTGTTATGATTTATATCATTCACCTCTAAATAAAAGCCTTCTGTCTGCAAGTTTGGTGGACTCTTTCAAGTTATTTCAAACATCCACCTTAGATTAGAAATAATTCTAAACTATTATATCTTCGACAATTCCAATTTTTTATATCAGGTACTAGAGATTATAACAGTTGTAGATCACAATCTCTTGTTACAGATATTCTTGGATACTTTAAATAAATTTGCTACTCAAAACCAGTATAACACCTTTCACAAACCCTCCTCTTAAATGCTTACACCCCCTAAAAGATTAATCTGAATAAATGGAGTACTACACTTTCTGTTGAGAAATTTACAATGGAATTGATTGAATTAATCCTGTTTATTTGCACACAATTATAGGTGTGACTTTGCAAACATAGCTTTTAACGACAACTAGGACATTGGCTCAGAGTTCACATGGAGCAAGTGTTCTAATGAGCACTTATTTGCATTATTCTGAAGACCTACCCAACAAATGCCAATGTGGCAGAATAACAAGCATGCAAAGGGCCCACTTGCCATAAAGTACATTTCATGTTATAGCAACCTAGGTTAATCAGCCAGAAATTAATTCTTTTCATGTTGAGACCCATACAGCTGTGAAAATGAAATGTGATCTTGACATTGGGGATTAGAGTTGGTTGCAATCAGCCAGGAGTAACATGCTTCAAGTGATATCATTTTGTGAGGTTTCAATTAGTTCCCACAATAGGGGGCTTTATGATGACAGGACATGAGTCAAACCACTGTCAAAGAGTTATCAAAATGCAGTGGCTGCAAGGAATCAATCAAGTGTACCTCCTCTCGTCCTCAGTTTAGATGTTGCTCAAAGACTTGATTAATATATAAGTCTTGTGGATACTTGGCTTTCACCTGAAGCAGTCTAGAGATCTTTCATTTTTTAAAGGTTCTTTCATTAACCCAGGCTCTCCTTATTATGCAATAATAATCAAAGTGCAAGGGGTCTCAGCAGGATTATGATCAGAGAGGAAATTATTAGTTATTAGTGTTCATGAAGAATCCATTCTTGAGAAATATGCCACACATCTTTTTGCTTTTTTGAATTGAACAGATGTTAACACACACACACAAAAAAAATAAACAAAGTTAAATAAAGTGAAAATTCCAATGCATACAATTATCAGTAAGTTTAGTTTATGGGCAAAATTCAGCTCTGCTGATATATGAATCCATTTCTTATACAACATGACAAAATTAGTGAATGTTATATGTCTGGCATTGTTTTAGATAATATTGCATTCCAGCAAAATGTTATTTTTAGCAATTATAAAATTTTCATAAATGTTGAGGTTTACATGTAAATTGTATTTTTTCTGGAAGTCTGCTTTGAAGAACTATTGTTTATTTCACTTTCTTAGTTAAAAACAAAATCTTGAGTTATTTCTTCTATACAGTACACATGGAAACATATATTTGTAGATGAGGCAAGTACAAGCATAAAATGTCAGGGATCAGAACAATAACATATTTTCTTAGACAAGAAGTACCAATAAAATACAGTCAATGTTAAAGGGCTGGGAGCAGGATAATTGAATTTCCTAACCAAAGATACATAAATGATAAACAAGGTTTAGCAGCCTAAATAAGCTGAAAAAAATCTCCCTGAACAAATCAGATACCTGAGGTACATGATTAATTGAAAGTAAGCCCCTCTACAGCATGCATATAAATATATATCAGAATAAACACACACATATATATGCATATATATTCATTGTAGCTTAGCAAAGATCTTGACACAAAATCAAGCACTTTCTGAGAAAGTTGTCAATCATTCCAAATAAATGTAAAAGTATTCTTCCTAGTGCATAAAGACTAATATTTTTGGTAGAAATTTCTTTAATAGAATACCAAGGACTCAATAACAGGAGGAGAAGCTCAGAAGCTTCTGAATAGTAAAAGATAAAATGAAGAAGGAAAACTCCAGAAAAAGCCTTTCCAACAAGAGATCATTGCCAGCTTATATGTGAACATGACAAGGCATTAGAGAGTCTAAATGTAATATTTTCATTGAAAAAATACACATACACATACATGCTTGTAGATATTATGCATATATAATATATGGGACTATCTTATTATACATAAGGATGCTATATAATACAATAAACTGTATGTATTATGCATTAATAAACCCATAGATTGAACACATAAGTATGAATGATATAGTTATGATAAAGATTACAGGAATTCAATTTAAGATATATTACATATATTTCATAATATAATCATATCAAATATAAAAAGTATTGAATATGCCCTTCAGTAAATATTAAATATATTATAATGCACAGCTGTACTTTTTGGTATTTTGAAGGAAGGAATCATAGGACTAAGCTGCAGGTCATTCTGAGCCTAAACTCTACTCATCTCATTTCATCCAATGCTTGGGCAAAGTGAGGCACATTAGATATATCCAATGGGTTAACAAGGTCAGCACAAGGTATCAAGCAATATCCCAACTCAAAAGTAGTCAAGACATTTTCTATCTATATACCTTGCTACTACGAAGGCTGAAATTTGAGAACTGTGGTTTGAAACCAGCTCAGGCAGGAATATCATTGAGATACTTACCTATAACTAATCACTGAAGAGCCACCACTGATACTGTGACACAATGGACACAGTGCTATCCATATGCAATAAAATCTCAGGGACAATGTAGGCACATGGTATGCATGTGAACACACATACACACAAACAAATAATGAGACACATGGTCTAGGGATGTGGTTCAAGTGCTTGCTGAAGAAAGATTTGAGTTCACTCTCAGAACTGACACAAGACTGAATGAAGGAATTAATAAAAATAATTAATGAAAGTGAACAATAAAAATAAATTCTAAGACTAATATAGGAACAGGAAAATTAAACCAATTCATTAAATATTTGGAGGGTAAGAGGTAATCAATAGGGATTTTCATTCTAAGGATTAGTAAAAATAGAATTTTTGCCTAATGAGAAAAATTTTTTTCTGTTTCTGAGGCCATTATCCTGTATATTTGAATAACTTCCTTACTTTTGATTTTAGGGCAAATGTTACAAAGTTTGCATGTAATTTGGAACAAATGAGAAAATATGACATTCTTCATACTTTTTAATTTAACATATTAGATTTAAGTAGTTCAGAACATTTATAAGTTGAAAAAATAAACATCTTTAAAGTAATCAAGTACATAAAAATTTCCATTTTAAATCAAATGTATTTAAGATTTGAAATGTAGTGAAAATAACTGGAAGAATTCAATTAACACTGAAAATCAAAACAAAAAAATTGGAACTAGATTTTCATAATATGCTATATTATGAAATTTGTTAAATTTTGGCAAAAACAATTTAAAGCTTAATGAAAAGCTAGGTTTCTAATTTTTAATATCAAAAACAGCCAATAATATAAAAATTCACCTTTGGATGACTATCTTTATAGGTCCCCAAATTCGTGATAAAGTTTTAAACAGATTACATTAATAGCATAGTAATGGAACAAATAAATCTGAAATAAACATATTAAAATATTATAGTACTATTATTTTATGCATCATATATTTCTGTATTGTACAAATTTCAATATCAGTATATATTTCATAAATGAAAATATCAAAGATGGTTCTTTTGTGAGATTATATGATAATTTGCTTTGCCACTAAAAATCTTATTTTAAATATAAATTATTTAATAGAAGCATATGCTCTTGATTATTTTAAATTAAATTAGAATATATTAGATGCACTGCTGCTAAAATAATTGTTTAGTTGACTAAAATCCATGATGAAAATATATGTGTATATTCATATAAAATATCAATCTATCATCTATCTGTTATCTACCAATCTATCTACTCATCTATGTATCTACCCCATATATCATCAATAAGATATTTGGTCACAGAAGTTAGGACCTCAACTGATTTTAAACAAACTGATTCTGAAGTTCATAATTTTCCTCACTGTATAATCCAAGTTGTCTTTAATTGTGATTCTCCCACCTCGTCCTTCTGAGTAGCTGAGATTGCAGGCTTGAGACTTGCTCCTTGCTTATACTGTGATTTGGAATGTTTAATGAAATGTTATTTGTTTCTTATGTGAGAAAACTGGGGGAAAGCACTAGCAAGCCACAAGATTCTTGTAAATACTTCAAATAAATTAAAATATCCTATTTCAACTAAGATGCCAGCATATTGAATTTCCTTATATATAACTCATAAAAAGAACATATTTTTATGTGCATGAAACTTAAAACATAGACAAAGAAGAGAGACATACACATTAAGAAAATGAAGAAGATGTAAATGGAAAAGAACATGCATAAAATCAGTAGGATAAGAAAAATGTGTGAAATTAGTTTGCTTCTTTGGTATAATACCATGGGCCAAATACTGTGGTAACTATTTGAAATCTAGCAATAGCTCAGATACATTGTGTGGCATTAAAGTTGTCACTATAGAAGTGAGTGTTCACTGATTGCTAATGTTTTCTGCTAGCACTTCAGAGGGTTTCTGGAAAAAACATCAAGGTGATGCAAGTTGAGCATTCTGAAGAATTAACTATACCAAAAGAAGGAACATGCTAAGCTTAAAGGTAAAGACAATTTACAAAGGCAAAGATGACAATTGTCTGATGTATTTGGCCAATTCTGTCTTTTGAGCAAAGGTAGATTTCGAGTAATTTGGTAACACTTCAAAGTGGAAAGATTCTAATAAATAGAAAATCAATGTTGGATTAATTCTGTATATCTCGGTATCTTCATTTTCTAGTATAATTCTGTACATCATTGTGCTATTTATGCAATGGTATAGTAAGAATTAATATATTAAAAGAGAGATACTATGAAAGCCATGTTGTTTTCATGCTCCCAAGTGACAGAAAAAATAATAATTTAGTAAGACAACTATGACTAGTAAACAACTATGACAGCAATCCATCTTCCTAGACAATAAATTCTCAGATAATATTTTGTCTTTCACAGACCTTTCCTGGTTTTCTTCTCTGGTGATTTTCTCAGTTGTTTACAGTATGACTAGAACAGTCTGAAAGTGCTTGGAACTTACCAGACATCAATTAGAAAAAAAATGAATGATACTTGAGTGTATACTTGATTTGGTACTAAAACTTACTTATTTATTCATCTCAACAAGAAAAAGTCCTAGAATAAGCTTTAGATAAAAGTCAAACAAGATTAACTAGTTTAAATTCTTTCTAATAGCAGCAATTTATTTCTTTTAGCACAATGCATAATTATTTAACATACAGGCTCTTACATTTCCCTTGGGAATATCAGCAGAAGGAAAAGAAATACACATCATTTAAATAGGATTTAAAATTGTGTTAAGATTAAGCAATGTCAAATAATAACTTCCTTTTAAAGAAAATGATAGTTCTGAAGACTAGAAAATGTAGGATTCAGAGGCTTACTAACATACATATTAGCTTTGACAATATATCTTTGTTATGGTTTCATTCTTATTTTCTATTTCCTTTTGATACATAGTTAAGAAGCATTTATGATCTATATACTTATCTAAGAATCTTTAATACATATATCTGGCATCTGATTTATTGAATATAAATAGTTGCTATTATTTATCTTTTTAACATAATATTTGCTTAGTTCATAGCACGTCTCTTATTCCCTTCCCAATTTTAGCAATTGAAAGTTCTCTTATTTTGTTTTTCAGTCTACTGAAAATATTGGTGATTTTGTTGAGAGAGAAACAATTTTTAATTTGATTACTGCCTATCTCTTCTCTACCTCATTTACCCCAATGTAAACTTTTGTTCTTTGTTTCTTTCTGCTTGCTGTCATTTTTGTTTCTACTTTGAGTATCTAAAGGCAAAAGATTTAAGTTTTTGATATATTTAGTATCCATATTGATGTTAGTTAACTTTCATCTAATTCTCAGCTTTGGCTGTATTTCCTAAGTTTTGTTATCTTGTGTCTTCATATTTATTCAAAATATTTTCTAATTCATCTGTAATTCCTTTGACTTCTTTTTTTAAAGAGGTGACATGCTATTAAACTTTGGCTGTTTCAAAGATTTCACAGATTTCTCTGTGATTTTTTACTACTTTAATAAAATTTTTCCACAGAAGACATCTGTAATTTTCCTGTCTATATTTATAATTCAGTAGCTGTAAAATGAGTTGCCATTCACCAAAAAAATTCATGAATCCAGTGCAATGTCACCCATGTCAACATTCTTAACCATCCCTCCCTCCAAACACACTCCCAGACATTAATTATCATAATTTTAGGCCATACATTTGTTTGTTTGTTTGTTTTTGCCTTTTAGCAAAGCAGTTATTATATACAATGCATTTAGATCCCTGTCATCACTTCAAAGTCTTCACACAATCCTCTACACACCCCTTCCCTTATATTTCTCAGTTGCATGCTGTATACAATGAATTTTTGCCTGCATTATCCCTCTTTCCTTTCTTTATCTATCATTCTTTCCTTGAACCCACTGTACACTCTTCTGTATGGCAAAGGACATAGCTAGCAAGGTAAGTAGAAAGACTACAGAGTGGGAGAAGGTCTTCACTAGCTATAAAACAGACAAAGGCTTCATATCTAAAATATATCTACAATTGAATCACTTTGAAACAAATCTTCAAAAAAAAAACCATCCCATAAAAAGATGGGCCAAAGACTTAAAGAGAGAATTCTCTGAAGAGGAAATAAGAATGTCCTATAGACACATGAAGAAATGCTCAACATCTTTGGCCATAAAAGAAATGCAAATCAAAATAACTTTGAGATTTCACCTCACTCTAGTTAGAATGGCCATTATCAAGAAACCTAATAACAACAGATGCTGGCTGCTGGCAGGGATGTGGCCAGGAGGGATCACTAAAAGACACAGAGCTCCCCTACAACCCAGTAATTCCACCACTTGGCATTTAAACCTAAATACAAAAGGCCATATAGGATGAGGCTGAATGAAAGAATCTTCAGATACAGAAACAAGAGCTTTATCTTGTGTGTTTGTTGTTCTTAATTTACTGTTGTTTCTCTTCTCTTTTGTTGTCTTTGGTTAATCTCATATTGTTACAGTATATGTCTTTGTTACCTGGTATATTGTATATACTTTTATTTGTTTATTTGAAATAGGAAAGGGAAAGGGGGAAACAAGATGATTGGGAGGGGATGGGGAGAGGGAAATTGGGATAAAACTTGAGAAGGGGTTTCAATGTGTGAGAAGTAACACACCTATCTGGTGAATATAACTGTAACCCCTCCATACATTACAATAAAAAAGAAACAATAAAAAGAATTTCAAAAGCAGCACAACAATAATAATTGAAAGAAAACTTATTTTCATTTCTTGGAGTTCTTTTCAGTATGCATCATTCTATATGATGATGTGTACTTAGCTATTGAGCCCTTTAGATTCTCCCCTAATAATATCCTCTTTTCACTGTGTGAATGTTCAGAATGTTGTTTAATTAATCATGTCCATGAAATTATTTGTCTTTTGCTATCCATTGGATTTGCTTGTAGATTTATAGGTCCATTGTAATTACATTAGAGGAAAGAAACTATATAGCCTATGTTTTGGGGGGTCTGATTTACTTCTCTTTTGTATGTTTTTCCATTTCCTTATGATTGTGACTATATTATTCTTTTTTTTCAAGGTCACCACCATCATATTTATGATTCCAATGGCACAAGTACAGCTGGAGGTGGCCATGGTGACAGCACAGGGGAATGCCTGCCCACCTGTTCCTTCCTTTCACTTACCAGGGAAAAGCCACTTTGGGTCATTTACCCAAATACACTTCTTAATGCATTTATTTTAAAATTTGGGATATCTGAATTGAGTTTCCCTCTGAAATGATAAAGCACTGGGTGTCCTGCCCGCCTCCCCACCCTGTCGGGCTGCAGAAAAGGGTATTTCTGCTGCTTCTGGAACCCCAAAATAAATAGAGGGAAACGGCATCAAGTGTTAACGTAGAGTGATGGCACGGAGTGGACCCCAGAAACCTTGGGCAGAGCGTCACTGTGGGGACAGTCTCGAGATGTCATCTGAGAGAATGCGGGCATGGTACAGTGGTCAAACCAGGTGTGAGTGCTGTGCCGAGTCCCGCCAGGCAGGGAGAGGAGGGCCGCCTACAACTTGTCCAAGAAGTTGTCCAAGGCTGGGATGCCCTCCTTCAGGCCTTTGCACTTGTGGGTCTCTGCCACCACCTGGCTGGGGCGGCTGCTGTTGTCGAAGGGGTCTCCAGGCAGGATCTGCCAGTGGTCGAACACTGTGGGAAGGCCTGGCCACCAGTGCTAGACCTCAGATCGGCAGTAAAGCCGAAGGACTCATTGACAGGCAAGTAAGCCTTGACCACAAACATGGGGGTGCCAGCCAACTGGGACTCCTCAAACACATGGCCTCGCTATCTGTTCAGGACCCCGTAGATGCCGCCGACTACTGGTTCTGGACACTGGATCTCTACAAGATAGATGGGCTCTATGAAGCGCGAGGCTGGGCGGTGAGCACGCTGGCATAGAGGCAGCGGCGTGTGGTGGGGATGATCTGGCCACCCCCACGGTGGATGGCATCAGCATGCAGCGTCACATTGTGGACGTCGAAGCGAACTCCCCGCATGTTCTCCTCACACAGTGCGCCCTCCTTGGCCCACTGGAAGCCGGCCACCACGCTGTCCTTGATTTCACTGAGGTACTGCACACCTTTGGTGATGTCAGTGAGAATGTTGGGGCCAGTGCCATCGGGCCCAAAGCACCAGATCTTCCGGGCCTCAGCCACAGCCCACTCTTACTTCTCAGCCAGGTAGCTGGGCCGCTGCTTGAGCTCCTGGAGGGCAGACACCTCCCCCTTGTCGATGTCCTCAGCCAGGCCATCGGGGAAGGGGCGTGCCTTCATGTACAGCAAGTTGTGCTTATTGGGGGACTTGGACAGGCACAGCACGTTTGACTCCTCGCTGACCGTCTCCCGGTATGAGACCACTGGGTCGGATTTCTTGATGGGGATGCAGGCGTGATCCTCCTCCAGGCCCTTGAGGCAGATCTCGAGGTGCAGCTCGCGATGATGCGCTCCCCGGACTCCTCGATGATGCACTGCACCATGGGGTCCGACTTGGCCAGCCGCTTCAGGCCCTCCACCAGCTTGGGCAGGTCCGCGGGGTTCTTGGCCTCCACGGCCACCCTGACAATGTGGCTGACACTGAACTTCATGACACGCATGTTGTGTGCGTGCTCAAATGTGGTGATGGTGCCGGTCTTCACGAGGCCCACGATGTTACCGCAGGGCACATCCTCGATGGGCTCCACGTAGCGGCCCATCATCAAGATGGTCCTCTGGATGGGCTTCAGGTACAGGTCCTCCTTCTTCCCAGGTGTGTAGTTGGGCCCCATGATCCTGACCTTCAGGCCAGTGGACACCAGCCCTGAGAAAACGCCTCCGAAGGCGTAGAAGTTGGCACCATTTTGGAGATGTACATCATAAGGGGGCCTTTGGGGTCGCAGCTTTTAATGCCCATGGCAGCCTGGTCATCTGGGGGCCCCTCGTAGAGCAGCTCGCAGCGGTACTTTTGCGCGGTGACAGGCGAGGGCAGGTGGATGGTGATCATCTGCAGCAGTGCATCCCCTGCGGGCAGCCAGCGGCGCATCACAGCCTTCAGCGGGGGCTTGCCCTCTTTGTCTTGGTCCTCACTGTCCAACTTGATGTCTAGCTTGTCTATCAGCTTGGCCCTCTCCTCCTTCCTGAAGTTCATGATTGCATCGAACACCTTGGAGATGGGGTCCAGGATGAGCTGACAGAAGGTACGGGGCAGTTTCTTCCCATCAGGGCTGGTGGCTGACTTCCTGAACTTGCCATTGGCTGGATCAAAGTACTGGTCACCCCACAGCTTCTTCATCACGTCCTCCACCTTCTTGGCACGCTCAGCGGGCCCCCAGCTGGCCCTCGCCCTTGGCGGCAAACTTAGCCACATACATCTCTGCAAACTGTTTCAGGGTGAAGGCCCAGCCATGCAAGCCAGACCCGAAGCCTACAGTGCCAAAGACCGGGTCAATCATGATGTTGCCCATGGGGCCGCTCTCGCCCTCGCCATAGGTGGAGATGATGACGTTGACGTTCTCCACAATGCGCTGGAAGGTCTGGAGAGCTCCTCGGGCTCCAGCTGCAGCTCCAGCAGCGCACGGTCCATCTTGTTCATCATCAACACGGGCTTGATCCGCTCTGCGATAGCCTGACGCAGCACCGTCTCTGTCTGCACGCACACACCAGACACGCAGTCCACCACCACCAGGGCACCATCAGTGACCCGGAGGGCAGCCGTCACCTCAGAGGAAGTCAATGAGGTTAATGAGGAAACCAGAGCCATCCTTGCTCTGCCTGATGAAATTTAAGTCATTCTCAGAGAGCTCGTAGAAGAGGGAGATGGCAGTTGACTTGATGGGGATACAGCGCTCTTGTTCGTCCTTCTAGGTGTCAGTAAAGCGGGTCTCCCCAGCTCGGGCGGAGGCAATGATGCCAGCCTTGCACACCAAGGAGTCTGTTAGCGTGGGCTTGCCGTGATCCACGTGGGCGATAACAGACATGTTACGGATGTTGGCCTTTTTGTCCATGATGGCACGGATCTGGTCTACCGTGAAGTTCACCATGGTGGCGGATGGCGATGGATTCTCCCAGGTAGAACCAAACGAGGCGAGTCGCACCAAGGATGGCGGCGACAGCAGCGGAAGAGGACTACTACATTATTCTTTCTGTTAGAAGCATACAAAAAAATTCCCTTGTGTACCCATAACACATTTGCTTGATCCATTCATCCACTTAGGGGAAACTGGGTTGATTCTATCTTTTAACTATGGTAGACAATGCTTCAGTGAATGGAGTTGTGCTTTTGGCTTAGTGTGGCCTGGTTTGTGATCATTTGCATAAATATCCAGGTGTAGGATTGCTGGGTCATAAGGGAACTCTATGTTTTGTATTTTGACAACCCTCCACACTGCTTTACAACAGTATAGTGGCTTTCCTTTTGTCCACATTCCTTCAACATCTGTTATCATTAGTTTTCTTGATAACAGCCATTCTAACTGGGGTGAGTTAGGGTCCCAGTAATATTTTGATTTACATTTCTTTTATGACCAGAAATGTTGAAAATATTTTCATGTTTCTATTGGCCATTCTTATTTTTTTTTCCTTTAAGGAAGTCTGTCTTTAAGTCATTAACCTACTTATTAATGGGGTGGTGTTTCTGAGAGGATTTACCCCATCCTACACTCTTGAGAGTACCCATTTATTTGTGTGTGTGTGTGTGTGTGTGTGTGTGTGTGTGTGTGTGTGTAGATATACATTGTTCATTAGTGAAGAATTTGGAAACAATTTTATTAAGTGGAGTATGCCAGATCCAGAGAAACATAAGTTGCTGATTTTCCTCGTTTGTGGAAGCTAAAAATGTGCCTATAAATATACAAATAAACACACTGGGTAGTATACAAATGGTTACAAATGAATTAATTGAAATATAATAGACTCTCTGGGGAAAGCAAATTATGTAATTCAAAAAATATAATAATTCCAGTAAGCCAATGCCCCACAAAATAAGAAATAAGTACCTGCAGTGGTTTTAATCATTTTGCATTCAATAAGATTTTTATGACATCTTACTAGTCACTCTAACCCAGAAAACATTCTAAAAACTAATATAGACTATGCTATTATTCTTCTGTGATAAACACTACTGAGAAGTAATAGAACTAGGTCTTTATCTTGCTTTTTTTCTGTATCATGTGTATCTTATACCTCCTTAACTAAACCTCTGAATTTTTAATGCCTTTGAATTCTTGCTTTATGTGTTACTTTTTATCATTCCTTGGAACATTCCTTCCCATCTATCATACAGAAATAAAGCTCTTCAATCTAAGAAAGAAGATAATGTCTTTTACAGAAACAGTATCACATCCTAGTGACTCTTGATATTGTTTCTGGTTAAACATACTAATTAAGATTATATTTCTTTACAATTTCATTGAAAAAAACAAAAGGAACTAGTTTTTTTTTCTCTTTGGTGAACTCTAGGTCTCCTGCTTCCAATATGGCACATACTTTCTATATTGTTAAAGTACTCAACCAAGAGTTACAGAAACATTCAGAAAAAGGTTAAATAAAGTGTCTCTTCTTCTTAATGATTATGCAGTAAGACTGGTAAGGAAAGAGAGGTCTAAGTTGGCTGGTCAGAATGAGTGTGTCTTTTCCAGGTCACTGGATTAGAATGCTAAAGAACATACAAAATTTGGTAAGTAATAAATATGGGAATCCAATTACATAGTTCAATGCATGTCCTATAAAATTAAGAAAATTGAGGAAAGGGATGAGTTGGTAAGGATGGGAGAGTATGAGAAAAGGGAAAATAATGATCAAGATACATTGCATTAAAAACTACTTTGTTATTCAAGTCCCATGACCAATAAAACAACAACAACAACAACAACAAAAAATAAACTGCTTTGTAGAATGGTGATTCCTTTGTAGAACTATTTTCAGATAATAAAATAGATTTAAACATACATTTATGGTTCCTAAATTATATGATTTGTAATTTATTCTGATCTTCTACATTTAAAGTCACTGTAATCTACTCTACCTTCTCAGCTTTCTCTGTGGCTACATTGCCTGCTCTAGCAACTCTGAGTACTTTCTCATAAATTTTCTCTTACAATTGTTAAATCTCTGTATCTTCAGGTGATCTCTATTAGGCATATCTTCCAACCTCTTTTCAAAACATACCTCATTTTCCCTGAAAGTGTATAATTTCTAGTTAGAGCTGGGTAGAAGATTGCCATAAAAAGGTTCAGATAGTAAAGTATCTATGATGAGGAGGATGGTGAGGGAACTAAAATACTTACTTCTGCATATATCTGTGTATAAAGTAGAAATACTCTATTGGTAAAGAAAGCTTATGCAAACATGCTAGAAAGCACCTCACATAGATCCACCATAATTACTAGCAGCATTTCAAGAAAGTCAGTATTAATACCAAAAATGGGAAAAGGGGCCCTAGGAGTGTGACCTAGTGATAGAATGCTTGATAGCATGCATGAAAACCCGAGTTCTAAATGTTGGCACCATATATACAGAAAAAGCTGGAAAAAGTGCTGTGGCTCAATTGGTAGAGTGCTAGCCTAGACAAAGCCCAAGGACAGTGCTCAGACTCAGTTTAGGCTGCAAGAATAGCAAAAATAAATTTAAAAAGATGGGGAAAGATTGATGGTAGGTTAAATAGGGATAGGTTATTTCCTGGACATAAATTATGGAAGAATTTGAAAATAGTATTTATGTCATACAATATTTTTTAATAAAAGTACTGACACTAACATCCTAATTTATCTTGCTACTCTAATAGAACAGCACACTGATATTAACACAGAATGTATAGGTTCACTTTATATAATTTAACACTTCATCTATGGTTAGATAATTAAGTATTCCATATTTTTAAATAAATGCTTCCTAGGCTTTATTATTATCAGTGTTCTGAATACCTAATAATGTTATTATTAAGTTATTTGTGAGAGATGATATGGATGTGTATAGAAAATAAGACATTACCTAGACATGTTTGATAAAATTCTTCCGGCCAGAATATATACAGCACACTTGAAATTCAACGATAAAAATTCAAAAATCTAACTTAAAATAATCACAGGATTTGAATGAACAACCTTTTCTACAAAATATAGAAATGCTTGCTTAGCTTATTAAAAGCTCACTATTGACTCCAGTGGGGAGACTCGGCCCCAAAAGCCATCGGAACTGGCAGCAGCAACGGTTGGCCTCATGGATCAGCTGGTACATGATCTAGCCTCAGCCTTAGAGCAGACATCTGAACAGCATAAGCTTGGTGAGCTGTGGGAGGAAATGACCCTGAGCCCCCAGCCACAGAGGCGGCAGCTTCAGAAACATAGAGGCTGGAAAAGCAGGTCTGACTTCACTCACCTGGCAGAGCACGCCTGTTGCTACAGTGAGGCCTCCAAATCAAGTCTGGATGATACCATCAAGGACTATCGAGAAGTGGCCCCAGCTACCAATTTCAGTGACTCAGTTGATATCATGATGGTGAAACAACACACAGCTTTCTATGCCCTAGGTAAGAGTAAGCAACAGTATGTAGTAAACTTCTTTGTCTTTTCTCACTAATTTTAGTTTGAAGTGTATTTTATCTGATATGAGGATGGCAACTCCAGCCTGTTTATGGGGGCTGTTAGCTTGATAAAATTTCTTCCAACCTCTCACTTTCAAAATATGTTTCGTTTTTGGGGTATGATGTGTCTCTTGAAGACAGCAGAAGCAGGGATCTTGCTTTTTGACCCAACTAGATAATCAATGTCATTTAATTGGAGACTTAAGACCACTGATATTGAGAGTCAGGATTGAGAAATATTTATTAGTTCCTCCCATTTTTAAAAGCTTTCATTAGTGTCCGTGTCTTGACAGTTCTTGTGGTACTTAGATGGTATGAGTTTTAGGTTCCATTTCTTTCTCTGTATTACATTTGTGTTGGTTTTCTATGTGTAGAACATCTTTGAGAATTTTCTGTAACATTGTGTTTGGTTGCTACATAATGTTGAAGCTTTTCCCTGGAATGGAATGTTTTTATTGTTCCCTCAATTATGAATGAGAGCTTAGCTGGGTACAGTATACTTGGTTGGTAGTTATTTGATTTCAGGGCATGACATATATCCTTCCAACCTCTTCTCGCTTGCATGGTCTCTGCTGAGAAATCTGGGGTTATTCTGATTGGTTTGCCTTTGTAGGTGAGTCTTCTCTTCTCCCTGGCTGCTTTTAGGATCATATCTTTGGTCTCTATTGATCCAGTTCAGATTATAATGTGGCGGTGGGATGTCCTTTTCTGGTCAGGTCTGTTTGGGGTTCTAAAAGCTTCTTGTATCTGGATGGGCCTGCCTTCCTGGATTTTTGGGAAGTTCTCTGACATGATTCCCTGAAGTATATTTTCCATACAATTGACCTCTCTCTCCAGACCCTCCTCAATACCAATTGGCCTTAAATTAGCCTTCCTAATTGTATCTTGGACCTCCTGAAGCATTTTCTCATATTTCCTAGATTTGAATTGACTCATTTTCTGTTCTTTCTCTATAACAACTAAATTATCTTCAACCCCAGAAATTCTCTTTTCTGCATTGTCTAAGCTGCTATCAAACCTTTCTACTTTATTCTTCACCCCCCTTGCTTTTATTTGCTCATGTTTGATGGCTTGCATCTCTTGTTTTCGATCATGTATGGATTTCTTTAATTCCTTGATTACCATTTGCGTGTTTAGCTCAGCAGCTTTATTCTCTTTGGACACTTGTTGGAGTTCGGTCACCTTTTTGTTTGTGGATTCTATGAATCCATTTTCTTTGAAAAACATTTATTATGGCCTCCTTTATGGCTTCCCCTTTTTCACATATCACCTGCAAACTTGTTCAACCTCTATGGAAAGCAGTTTGGCAGTTCCTCAAAAGACTAAACATAGAGCTCCCCT